>NW_007018360.1:46844-82377 GCF_000164805.1 Carlito syrichta
TCCTGTCCTCTTTGAACCCATATTCTTATCCACAAAATGAAGAAAAACATCTTGCAATGAGACTATATGCAAAGTGTGTGTTTTGTACACACTTGCGCATGTGTGCACAACACACAGTCAATGCCTCCTTCTGCCCACCTGAAGCACTAGCTTTCCTTCTGCTACCTGCACTTCACGAACTTGTGTCCTAGGCCAGTTCACTTGAGCCCTGCACCCACCTCAACATGTGCGGACCAGGTGCTTGTCTTTCCAGAGCCTTCCTGGGCCCCAGGGCCACCCACATCCCACTGGCCCTCACCATACAAGTTGATCATGCCCCAGCCTGTGGTCCAGCAACTGTTGTTTGCAGTGAACTCCTGGGACTTTGGCAGCAGGGAGACCGGGCTCAGGTATTTTGTTTGCTTCACAGGGCTGACCAGCTTCAACAACGCGATATCCACTCCCAGGAAGTAGAGAGAATAGTTGGGGTGGACGATGACGCGGCTGACATTGAGCAGCTTCTGGCCCCCATAGAGGTACATGTTCCCAGCATGGATGCGGTAGGTGGATGGGTCAACATCCCTCCTGTGGGAGGACACCTTGGGCTCCTCAGGGGCCTGGTCCTGGGTGGCCCCACCCTGTCCTCCCTCCAGCAGGGGCCCCAGCCCAGGACTCACCGGAAGATGCAGTGGGCAGCAGTCAGCACCCACTGGGGGTGGATGAGGGAGCCCCCACAGATGTGCACCCAAGAGGCCCAGTGGTAGTTGTAGATCCTCAGGCTGACCTGCCATGGCCATTTCCCCTGGGGGGCATTGTGGCCCCCTATGATACCCACTAGCTCCTTTCTGGGAACGGGCGCTGGGCAAGATGGGAGGAGGTCAGGGAGTGCAGCCTCAGACACCTGTCCTTGGCCTGTGCCACCCTTAGGCAGAAGCCATGCTGGGCACACATCCCCAGGTTCAGTCCTAGGGACTGAGCCCATGGGGGCCTCTGGGGAGGGTGGGGGCTGCTGGGGTGACAACTCACCAGGGCTCCAGGCAGTAGAACTTCCCAGGGCCAGGAGGGCCAGGAGGGCCAGCCACAGCATCTGCAGAGAGGTCATGGGGTGGGGGTGGGCCCAGGTGGGGATCTGGGTGCTGGGGAAGGCAGAGGCTGCCACAGGCATCAAGGGGGGACAGAAGGGGATGGCAAACTTACCTTGCAGGTCTCAGCAGCTCTCTCCCCTGAGCCCTCCCAGCCTTTTATCCTCAGCTTCAGGAAGTGGGCAGTGAGAGAGGGCTCCCTCCTCTTGGGCCCTGCGGTGGCTCCAGGTTCCGGAAGCCCCTCTCTACCCCTTCCTCCCCTGCTCCTCTGTCCTTCCACACTCACGTCACCATCACAGCCTCTCACAGTCTGGCACTGGTAGGAGTGAGGCTGCCGAGCAGTGGGTGGGCTGGGCCAAATCTCATCTCTGACCCCGAGCCCTGGTTTGCAGGATGAGCCTTCGGCAGGAACTCAGACTCAGGACCCAAGGGAGCCCCTGGCAGTGACCGCAGCATGCCATCATCCAGGACTGTTTCCCAGCAGTCACAAGCATCTGTGCCTCAGGACACTTGCGTGGCCACAGTCCCTGAGAACGTGGCTATCTTCTAGGGACAGGGACCACAGGTGCCAGCAGATGGTCTGAGGGAGGCTGCTCTGTGGCTGTGTTAACCATGCTTGGCCCCTCAGGCCAGGTGTCCTCCGGCCGACTCAGCCTGGGCTCACATGCAGAGACACGTTCTGTGGCAGGCGTTGGTAGGTGAGGCCAGGTAATGCAGGGGTGAGGCAGAACCGCCCTCCATGGCCCTCCATGGACCCCCATGTCCCTCTCTGGTCCTCTGAGAGGCCTTAGGAACCAGCTGCAGTGCATGCCACCTCACCTGTTAGTGAGCATCTCCAGATGCCAGACATGGACACATGTGCACACGTATGTTTCTGCTGTGTCCCAGGCTGAGACGGAAAGCCCGGGACAGCAGGCATCTCATCTGCTTCATTCTCTGCTGGAGAAGAGAGGGTCTGAACAGGCCCCAGGTGTCAGATCTGGGTCCAGGGTACAAGAGGGACCTGGGGCTGCTGCTTTCCGAGATGGGTGTGGCACAGTGAGTGCAGTGGGGCCTAGGGAGAGAGATGCTCCCTTGGACATGCCATGGCTGCACCCTGGGAGAGGCCTGGGAACATGGCAGCATGGTCCTCCCAGGCAGCACAGCACTTCAGGGATGGAGCAGGAAGATCACCAGGGAGGGAGCTGGCAAAACCGGGAGGGGGCTGCTGGAGGGGTAGGGCGAGAGGTGGGGCATGAGAGGAGACCTGATGCTTGGCTGTCTGACCCCAGAGGACGCAGGGTGCTCCTGAGGCCATCTGTCCCAGGCCTCCATAAGAACTGCATCTCCCGCTGCCTGTAGCCAGTGACCAGCCAGCTAGGGCTGGGACCCACCAAGAGCTGATCTAAGGCACTCAGAGGGCTCACATCCTGCCCTGAGAGGATGCCTGACCTCACCAGCACCCTGGACCCTCTGTCCTCTCTCTGCCCACACCCCTTCCGGCCTCAGCTCCCCATTCTTCTCCATGGCCCTTCTCTCCTGAGCCTCCTCCCTCTCCAGCCTCAAGGCACCCTGTTTCTGCTGCCCCCCCACCCCACAGATCTTCCCAGCGGGGGGGCACATGTGGTTGAGGGTGAGGCAGTTGACCACAAAAGCCAAAGGTTCCTCTGCTGGAGGTGAAGGGTCAGCAAGTCCAGGCCCCACTCTGTCAGATGAATGGACAGATGGGATCTTCGCAGCCACAAGAAGGGTGGCCAGCACCCCAGTGGGCCGTCCCACCGAGGCCCAGGGGGTGGAGGCCCCTCTCTCAGTACCCACCGCCTGGCTATCTCAGGCCCAGGCTTCCTGCCCCAGCCCGGTGGTGGGCAGAGAGCTGATAGATCCAATCTGAGCGGTAGCCCGAGTGTGGGAAGGAGGCCCAACTGCAGTTACTTCTCAGAACTGTCTTCTCTAAACTTGCTCAACCCGTGCCTCCTGCCCCATAGTAGAAACCCAATCTGGCGCCCCAATCTGGGGAGCATGCTGGTCCCCAGGTACCAGGAAGCCCAGGCTCTGGGAAGGATCCAGAGTCCTGAGGTGCAGGGGCGAAGCAGAGATCAGCCAGAGGGTTGCCCTGCAAGACCCCTTCTGTGGGGGGAAGTGCCGAGGGAGCAGGGGATTCTGGGAGGGAGCGGGCCCACCCTGCAGATGCCTGAGCAGAGGGAAGGAGGGGCCAGACAGGAAGAGATGAGGCCACCCTGAGGCTCCAGGGCACCTGCATGCTGGAGTGCTCACATATCCTCAAAGCTGATTGCTCACATATTCCCAAAGTCGGGGTGCTCACATATCCCTAAAGGGGGGTGCTCTCAATTCCCAAAGCTGGGTGCTCACATGTCCCCAAAGTGTAGGTACTCACATATCCCTAAAGCAGGGGCTCACATATTCCCAAAGCAATAAGCTCATATATTCCTAAAGCTGGGTGCTCATATCTCCCCAAAGTGGGGCGAGGACATTGCTATTGTGCCTCCTTGGGGGTCTTACGGCAGCCTGAGCTCACCACAGCTCCTCTGCCTGAAGAGAGGGAAGAGGGAATGGTGGCTAGGGGCAGAGTCAAGTCCCCAAATTCTGGGGCAACTAGTCTCCTCAGGCCTGGCTGTTCAGGGCTGCTAAGACTGAGGCCCACTCAAGGCTCGGGGAGCCCCAAGGAGGAGCAGGACTGAGGAGTCCCTGTGGCTCTTGCCCAGGCCCTGCCCTCTGAGACCACCCCTCCCCTGCTCACCAACCCCAGCTTTCCCCAACCCCTCCAGGATTCAGTGCCATGGTCAGGAAGGGTTTCCTAGGACTCAACACTTTTTTTTTAAAAGCAATTGAAATATCTCTGATGTGAACTGAAGTGGAAACACTGCCCTGTGCGGGGGCCTGCGATGTCCACTCCCACCCATCAACACCCACTCAGGGCCTGTGTCATTGGTCATCGTGGTTCTGGCCCTGGACACTGCAGGGGATGCGTGAGCCAACCCAGTCCCCTGTCCTGGAGAGACCAGGCTTTGCGCTCTTCCCTCCAGACCCACATGCAGCAAGGGAGCTGAGGATGCAATTTCTCTTCCCACAAATCCTCCTCAGGGCCTTTGTTGAGGGCAGAGCAGTGCACCTCGCTGCTCCCCAGAAGTGAAAGATCCCCCAGAGCAAGTTGGGAACATTCCTTCAGGGAGGTCTGACTGTGCGGCTCCTCTCCCAAGTGCCCTTCCCAGCTGCAGGTGCCTCCTGACCACCAGGCCCATGCGCCAGAATGTTCCTCAAGTAGCCGGGTCTTCCCAAACCAGAAGGCCCAACTCTCCATCATGACAGGTGGCTTCCATGTGGCTGTGGCTTATTCTCTGGATGGCTTTTGCTCTGATTTTCCCAAGCACTAGTCTGTAATTTTCTTTTCTTTTCCTTTTGATCCTGGGTCTCACTCTGTCACCCAGGCTGGAGTGCAGTGGCATGAGCCTGCAGGGCTCAGGAGATCCTTCGGCCTCAGCCTGCGGGTAGTTGGGACTATGAGCATGAGTCACCATACCCGACTGTTTTCTTATTTTTTTCATAGAGAAGAGGTTTTGACCCAGGCTGGTCTCAAACTTCTAGGTTCAACCACTCCTCCTGTTTCACCCTCCCAAAGTGCTGAGATGACAGGTGTGAGTCACTGTGCCCAACCACAGTCTGTAATTTTCTGAATGTTGATTTGCCACAGTGCAGCCGTGAAGATTCCGTCCAGTTTCCATCAGGCACTGTGTGCTGATTCCCAGGCTGCTAGGTGGGAAAGGGGCCTGGATGGGGTCAGCCAGGTTCAGGTTCCCTGGCAGATGGACACGGGGGCAGCCAAGCCCCCAGAGCCAGCCACATTCACCCAGCCCCTCCCCACAGCACTGCTGTCACTGCCCATCACCTGCAGGAGGCCAGTGTCCCCACTGCAGGGAACCAGGTCTTTGAGAGGAGATACTACATAACTGGCTGGCTGGCCACAAAGGTCCCTCACCTGGGAGGACACACTGAGTGCAGAAAGAAGGGGTGGGGCCCCTGCCAGGGGCTATCCGGGCCCTGACTTCCGCCCTGGATGATAGGGTCAAGGAGCTGCCCTGCATTGGCCCCCATTTTGGTCCATGGGCCCGTGTCCCAGGGGTGGGGGAGAAGGTAGGAGAACCTCCTGCAGGGTTGGGAGGGGTGGCTGAGGCTGCTGGGTGGTCTCCTGGTTGGGCCATGGGCTGGATGTCACGGTGTCCCCTGAGGCCGGGGATGTGGGATGTACCCGTCATTCCTCAGGCAAGGCCCTGCCCCAGGACACTCGCTCCTTGCTGGGAACCAGTGTGAACTTTCGGCTCCTGGCCCCACCAGGCAGCTGGGGGTTCTGGGGAGGTCCTGGCTCTCTCCTCCCCCATGTGGGGACTGGGGTGTGAAGGGCTGGGGTGCGGGAGCCTAGGGCTGTCTGGGCCTGGGATGTGGGGAACTAGGGTGTGAGGCACTGGCATTAGGTCCTTGGGTGTGGATCACGAGCTCCAGTAGGGTCCCAGCCCCACATAACACAGGCGCTAATGAAGGGAGTCTCAGGTCTGCTGACCCTCTCGCGCCTCTGCTCCAGGGCACAAAGAGCAAGGTTTGGGGTTGACAGGGCGGTGATGAGTGGAGGTGGACTACGCAGGCCCCCGCACAGGGCAGTGTTTCACTTTAGTTCACATCAGAGATATTTTGATTGTTTCTTAAAAAGCGTGGAGTCCTAGGAAGCCCTTCCTGACTGGGGCACTGCACCCCAGAGGGGTGGGAGAAGCTGGGGTTGGTGAGTGGGAGGAGGTGGCTGCAGAGGGTGGGGCCTGGGCAGGGGCTAACGGAAGGGCTCAAGCCCGCTCCCATGGCTACGTCTCCTCCTTGGGTCTCCTTGAGCCTCGAGTAGGCCTGGAGTGCAGCCGCCCCGATCTTCCAGGCCTTAGGAGACTGATTGCCCTAGAATTTGGGGACTCGGCCCTGCCCCCAGCAGCCGCTCCTTTCCCTCTCTCTTCAGGCAGAGGAGCTGACCTAAGACCCCAAGCAGGCACAACAGCACTGTCCCTGCCCCAAACTTCTGCCTGGAAACCCTCAGCCCCAGCCAGGAAGCCACAAGGCCCTGCGGTCTCCACACGCCTGCAAGGGCTTCAGCCATTTGTGCTCTGTCAGATGAACACTCCACCCACAGCACACGGAGTTATGGGAATATACAGACATCCCACTTTGAGAATATGGGAAAATCCTGCTTTGGGGATATGTGAGCACCCCCACTTTAGGGATATGTGACACCCCCACTTTAGGGATAGGTGAGTGCCCTCACTTTGGGGATATGTGAGCACCCCACAGAGCTTGAGTTGGGAGAGAGGCAGTGGGTGTGGGAATCAGAGCATGGGGGGGCTTGCGGGGTTTGGACATCAGAGCTTGAACTTGGGGGTGACGGCATCAGAGGAGTGGGTCTTGGCATCCATGCCAAATGCCTTGAGTATCGTCCTGTGAGTCAGAGCTTGTCACCCTGAGTGATGGATCAGGAACACCAAGGGAGTTTTTGAGAGAAACAGACTCGTTTGCTCATGGAAGAAGCATCCACTCTACATATGAAAACTCTCCCTGATGCCCATCCTCCTTGGTCATGGGGATGTGCCAGTTAAAATATCCATGGGTTAGCAGCTTACGCCCATCATCCCAGCACTCTGGGAGGTGAAAGGATTGCCTGAGCCCAGGAGTTCAAGACTAGCCTGGGCATCATAGTGAGTCCTCATCTCTACAAAAAAATAAAGCAGGTCGGGCGTTGTGGCTCAAACTGGTAATCCCAGCACTTTGGGATTACCAGCCGAGGCAAGAGAATTGCCTAAGCCTGTGGACTCGAGACTAGTCTGGGCAACCTGGTGAGACCTCATCTCAACAATAAATCAAAAAATTAGCTGGGCGTGGTAGCATGCACCTGTAATTCTGGCGACTTGGAAGACTGAAGCAGAAGAAATGCTGGAGCCCAGCAGGTCAATGCTGGGGTGGCTGTGAATGTGCCACTGCACTCTAGCCTGGGTGACAAAGTGAGACTCTGACTCAAAAAAAAAAAAAATCAAACAATTAGCTGAGCTTGGTGGTGCACATCTGTAGGGCCAGCTACTTGGAAGGCTGAGGTGGGAGGATCACCCGAGCCCAGAAGGTGGAGACTCCAGTGGCCGTGATCATGCCCCTGCACTCCAGCCTGGCCGACAGAGTGAGACTCTGACTCAAAAAAACAAAGTAAAAAAAAAACCCAACAAACTCACGTTTTGTTCTCCTCAGAGAAGCAAAAATGAAAAAGCTCAAGCAATGGCCTCTGGTGTTGGGTGACCCTGAGCTCAGTGCTCTCAGTGCCAAGGTGAACAGAAACTGATCCAGCCTCTCTGGGGGCCAAGTGGTACTGACTGGTGCAGTTGAGGACCTGTGGGCTATGGCCATGCTGTGTCCACCCCGAGGAGCTGTGAGCTCTGGCCACAACATGTCCACCTTTAGGAGCTGTGGGCTCCTGCATGTGAGGACCCAGACACTGCAGCTCTCAGGTAAAATGGAAATGTGGTTTTATGTTTGTGGTGGCAAGAATCTGGAAGCACCTAAAAGCTCTTCAGCTAGAAAGGAACAAAGCAGTTGTGGCATTGCACATGTTGACAGGACATGCCCCAGTCAGCCTGCTGGTGTCAGTGTAGATCAGGGCACACGCCCACCCACTGGGGAGAAATATGTTACCTAGGATGGAACGACAGCCCAGGTCCCCTTGCCATTGCAGGCCACGTGGAAGTGGTCCTCTGTTCCTGCACGTGGGTGGGCAGTGGGGGATGGGGTCCCTTTCCCAGAGGGCCGTGGTTAGCCCTCTAGTGTCTGATGCCCAGAAAGAAGAGTGGCTGCCTGGGGAGAGGATGGATCAGGGTGCACATGGGGCCTTTGCCTAAAGTCCCAGTGCCATGTCATTACTAGGGGCTGTCGATCTGGCAGCCCTCAGAGTCCACCATGGCCTGTTGTCATGGTGACATGTGTGGCTGGCCACAGATGTGCCAAGGCCTGCAGTGCAATGGCCTCTCCCGACAGAAGCCTGGGACTCAGAGAGTGGGTCCAGTGGACGGAGGTAAGGTCCAGGATGCCTGCCAGGGAAAGAGGTCCCAGAAGTGCCAGCAGACAGATGGCATCTGTTTTCACCTCGTTCAGCCTCTGAGTGACCTCAACTCCATGCCAAACCCAGTTCTGCAGGCCAGCAGAGGCCACAAGGAGCCAACGGGAAGGAGTTGACCACGTCCTGCTCTCTGCCTGAGAGCCCCCTCTCCCTGCATTCTCCACTCCCTGCCAACAGCCTGTGGGCATCTGCATCCTGCACGGGGGGCTCCTGGGCTCAGTGGTGTTGCAAAATTGGGTTGGGGCTGGGCCCTGGGGTCAGAGATAGGCAGAGAGCAGTAACCCTGCCATTGCTCAACATCTGATCTGGTCTCACAATACCCTGGGCCCAGATGAACCTTGGCAGGGCTGAGGCCAGCGGGAAGTGGGTCCCCAAGAGGGGTCTGGCCTGGGACTCAGGGTGTCAGACACAAGGGACTCACCTCCCCCGAGGAATCTGGGGGTGATCAGGAAACACCATGGAGCTTTACGTGACACACAGAAACAGACACGGTGAGCAGGTAAGCCTAGCCCAGTCCTGGTCTCACTCCTTCTCAAGCTCTGTGTGTGGACAGAAGAGGGACAGTATGTCACACGCTCCTGAGTCCCATCCACCCTGGCTGCCCAGGACGTCTGGCCCAAGGACCCTCCTCCCTGGGGGCTGCTGGGTCAGGACACAGACCCTGGAGAAGGTGGCTTTGGCACTGTGGCAACCTGCAGACATGGCTCACACAGCCAGATCCATCCCCTGTCCTGGAGGCCAATGGCCCAGTTCGGGGTGGCTCAGGGTTGGCCCTTCCTGAGGCCTTGCTCCTGGGCATGTCAGTGCCGCCACCTCCCAGTGTCCTCCCAGGGTCATCCCCGGCATGTCTGTGTCCTCCTCTTCTTACAGGATCCAGTCACATGAGAGGAAGGCCACAGAGGAACTTTGTTTTACCTTATTTCCCCTTTTATTTGAGTTGGGGCTTCACTCTGTCACCCAAAATGAAGTGCAGTGGCATAATCACAGCCACCACAGCCTCGACCTCCTGGGCTCTGGCAATCCTTCTACCTTAGCCTCCCGAGCAGCTGGGACTTGAGGCACACACACCATCCCAGCTCATTTTTCTATTTTTGTAGAGAGAGATGAGGTCTCACTATGCTGCCCAGGTTGGTGTCAAACTCCAGGGCTCAGGCGACCCTCCCACCTTGGCCCCTCTATCTCCTCTTTAAAGGTCCACTTTCAAACACAGTCCTTCTCTGAGGTCCTGGGGCCAGGACTCCATGGAGAATGGGGTCCTAAATCAGCCCTTGCCAGGCACCCACTCCTGGCTGAACTCACAGACTCCTCTCCTCCCTAAGGAGCTGGGAGACAACACTGCCAATGCACACCACCTTTATCAAAACGTTCTCAAACTATCAGATTCCCCAGAAGATGAGTATGGGCCACCTGCCAGGACACCACACCTTCCAGGGTCACAGGGAAGGGCCACACAGGAAAACCCCACAGCTCTTTCTTGCCAATTCTTTATAGCTTTAGAACTCAGGGCACCATCAACCCCAGCTGCCCCTACACATGGGCCCACTGCAGGGTCTAGTCTGGGAGACTGTTGGCCAAAGACCTGTGAGGAGGTGGGAAGGGGGGTGGAGGCAGGGGAGAAAGAGTCAGGGGCAAGGACCCAGGAATGGCTGTCTTCTTTAGGGGCCAGAACCCCAGCCCCTACTGGGTCAGGAGAGTCCCCTTAGTTGTCTTGATGGGGGTGGACCCTCACCACCCCCAGAGGGTGGCTCTCCACATGGGAGCCATCCACTACCTGGATCAAATAGTGGGAAGGGCTGACTGTGCCGGGAGCCAGGGTGGTGGGGATGGTGCCTTCATGGTCAGGCGGCAGGGCCAGCAGCATCCAGCAGGGCTGCAGTGGGGGTGGCTGGGATGGGGACCCTGGTCCTGGAGAACTGGTCCTCATGCTTTTGCTGTTATCACAAAAGTTACAAAACCTTCCACCATGGAAAGCCCCTTCCTCCAAAGCAATGTAAAACATAAAAGCTGAGGCCTGACTATGATCCGGGCCCAGCCTTTGTGACTGGAGTCCGCTGGGCCAAACGCTAGCATTCCAAAAATAAATGTAGCTTCCTGTTTACCAGTCTCATGTCACGGTCCCTCTGATTTGTTTTCCTGAAACATTTCTTGGGGCATTGGCCAGGAAAGTAGAGATTTCAGAGTTGATGTTTTCCACCTCCCTTGTCTCTGGTGTACGATCCCTGGGGTGATAGGGGAGGCAACCTTGCCTGGCATCCATGGGCCAATTGGTCCATAGGGGAGAAGCCCTCCCGGCGTATTGGGGAAGGATTCTGAATGCACAACAGAACCCAGTGAGGCGCAGGAACCAGCATAAGGGCCAGCGCCCAATGGAAAGGCTGGGAACTGGGGTAACGGAATCGATCTGTCCTTAAGAGACAGAAGGGGGCCGGGCTTAGTGGCTCAGCCTGTAATCCCAGCACTTTGGGAGGCTGAGGCGAGTGGATTGCCTGAGCCCATGGGTTCTAGACCAGCCCAGGCAACTTGACAAGACCTCATCTCTATAATAAATCAAAAATTAGCTGGGCATGGTAGCATGTACCTGTAATTCCGGTTACCTGGAATGCTGAGGCAGAAGCATTGCTGGAGCCCAGCAAGTTGACCCTTGGGTGGCCCTGAATGTGCCACTGCACTCCAGCCTGGGCAGCAGAGTGAGACTCCAGCTCCAAAAAACAAAAAACAGAATGAGAGACTGATCAACTCCCATAGTCCACTAGTAGTCTCAAACCTGAAGAAAAGGGTTAGAGGCAGTGGAAGGAAACACTGTGAAACGAAATGGTAGACTCCAAGATACTGGGTGGAGGGTTGGAGTTGTGTGATTGTGTATGAATGAGACAGACAACAGATGGGTTTCGACCCAACCAAAGGGCTGAAGATATTGTTGAGTTCACATCTGAACTGGTGGCAACCTCATACAACAGAAGGCGGCCCCAGTCTTGTAATAGGGCTGTTCCAGTTTGGGGTTTTATACCAACCTGCCAATTGCTAAAAGGTATCTGAAATATCTCTGTGAGGAGTACAGCTAGAGATGAACAAAGCAACTGCCTCTCTTACCCCTTTTTCTTCTTTCTGTGTGTGACTGGCATCTTATAGAGGGAGGAAGATGGGTGGAACACAAAGTAAGAACACCCCCCTTGAAAAATTTTTGCCAAGTTTACTTAGGAGACTATAGTGTGAAACTGACTCAGAGAAAGCTCTGAACATTCTATGAAATAGATTGGCCTTCTTTTGGGATGGGATGGCCCACAGAAGGGTCATTAGATAAAAGGATAGTTGCTAGGTATTTAGAATTGTCATAGGAAACCCAGGTTCTGGCCACCCTGATCAGTTCCCATACATTGACTGCTGGCAGGATGCAGCCCTTGCTTGCCCCTCTTGGCTAAAAGCTTGCTGGGAGGAAAACTGCAAAATTGTGATGGCACTTAAGTCGGCTCCTTCCAAGTGCCTGCCCAAACTAAACAAGTCTGTTCTGGTCAATGAAACAGAAGGGATTCCTTCACCATTCATACCCTTATGCCTCCCATTGCCGACTGTACCCCCGGCTCAACTGCCACCACAGACCCACCACAGACAATGTGTATGCCAAAATCCAGTCTTTCTGCATGACTGCCTGATACACCCCTGGCTATGACTACCCTGGAGCCACCAACATTAACCCCACACACACCACCCAGAAAATTGCCACAGCCGTCAGCGACTGGTTTCTCCTCCAGCGGATGTCCAGGTGCTCTCCAGATACCACTGAGAGAGACCCAGGGACCCCTCTGTTATGACCCAGATGGCCAAATCTGAGGAGGCAACACACGCTTGTATATCAGCCATTTGCCACCACTGATCTCAAACTGGAAAAATCACACACCACCATTAGGGTATGGACGGACAGGGTGAGGGTGGAGAGGCGCTGGGAGGCGCGCAGCACTGCTTGGGCTGATAAGCCGGAGGTGCGTGCTGGGAACCCAGAGATCCAAGTAGATTGCAAAGAATTGCGACACACAGAGGTGAAAGAAGATACAATTTATTTAAGAAAAGTTCACCCCCCACAGACAGGGAGTGGGCCTACACTCTAGGTGAGTGAGGCGTCTTAGCCCCCCCAGAGTCCTGGCTTAAATACTTTTTATGGAGATGTTGCATGTGACTGCCGTGACTGCTGTGACTTCCTTATCAACCACCTGTGGATGTCTTGGAGACCTGTGACACAGAGACCCATTAATGTCTGTCCATATTATCATAGCCCCTAGAGAAGGGCGTGACAAGGATTCTAATGCTCCTGCATCTTCCTGAACAACATTCCTTAGAGCTATGCAGGGTGGGTGCACTTCCCCTTATCTCCTAGGCATTCCCAGTGGCTAGCTTCGGGGGATCCTTGGCTTCCCTGTAGATAGTGCCCAATTTACTGGAAGATCGAATCCCTACCTGCTCTCCCTCTGAGCGGTCATAACTTTTGTAATTACAAGTTTCATGACTTTTACAGACCTTGCCCAATGCATGATGTCTTAGGCCTTGTAAATTCCCTTTACACTAGGCAAGCTTGATTGCCACTATGAGATACCTCTGATACCTGGAAGTCTGTTTCTGAAAGACAAAGTTGGCAAAGCTAATTATACCTAAAGTGTGCATTTCTCCAAAAGCATAGCTTCTACTTTCTCATCATTGTGTCAGGGTTTAAGAATAAGATGAAAAATGGGTTCCCACTCTTGGTCTGTCCTTTCAATCACCATTTACTGAAAGATCCAAATCTGCCAAGAGAAGGTGAGTTAGCTCAGCTTCCACCTATATCAAGGGCAACTCCAGCTTGGCCCAGAAAGAAAACAAACCATCTGCTCAATCTCGGTTCCATCCTCCTGAAGTCAAGTCCGGGAATTTCTTGGAGCCGCAGGGTCCTATAGAATCTGGATACCTAACTTCTCTATTTTAGCAAAACCCCTTTATGAAGCCACAAAGGGGGGAGAATGGGAGCCCCTACTTTGGGAACAAGCAAAGTGCCTTTGAGGAAATTAAGCAGGCTGTCACCAATGCGCCCAGCTTAGGGGTCCCAAACATAACCAAGCCCTTCTTTTTATATGTGCGTGAGTGCGCCAGTATAGCAGTGGGGGTCCTAACTCAGATGTTAGGGTCATGGCACAGACCCATGGCATACTTGTCAAAGCAACTGGACTCAGTCGCTCAAAGTTGGCCGCCTTGTTTGCGAGTTCTTGCAGCTACAGCCCTTCTGGTGGTAGAAACCGACAAACTAACCATGGGACAAGACCTAACAGTCCGAGGGCCACATGCAGTGTTAAAATTAATGGAATACAAAGGTCAGTACTGGCTAACAATTGTCAGAATGGTCAAGTATCAAGGAATGCTATGTGGAAACCCACGCATTCTCTGGAAATAGTCAAAACTTTAAATCCTGCAACTCTGTTGCTGGTTGAACCTGGGCAGCCAGACCATGATTGTACTGAGGTTATGGAGGAGGTATTTTCCAGTTGTCCGGACCTGACAGATCAGCCCCTCAAAGATCCTGATGTTGAATGCTTTGCTGATGGCAGCAGTTTCATAAGAAAAGGGAAAAGGTTTGCCGGTTACTCAGTCATAACCCTGGACTCCACCATTGAAGCTAAACCTCAGCCAAAAGGAACTTCAGTCCAAAAGGCAGAACTTATTGCCTTAATCTGAGCCCTTCAGCAGGCAGTGGGGGTACACAGAGTCCAAATATGCTTTCACCACTGTCCGTGTGCATGGAGGTTTATAGAAGGAAAAGGGCCTAATAAGCTCAGGGGGAAAGGACATCAAGTATGGCACAGAAATTCTCGAGCTCCTGGATGCCGTATGGGCCCCTAAAATGGTAGCAGCCATACATTGCTGGAGACAGCAAAAGGGAAACGCAATAATCGCCAGAGGAAATCACAAAGCAGACCAAGAAGCCAAATTCACAGCATCCAAAGAAATCAGTGAGCCAGTCACCCTGGCTGCTGCACTTCTCCCTAGTCCACTGACAAATTGGAGCCCTAGCTATTCACAACATGAGAAAACCTTGTTTGAATCTGAAAATGGAAGCTATCTTCAGAACAGATGGTAGAAATCAGGGTGGCTGAATGGCAATTCCTAAGTCACTAGCTCCAGCTTTTGTCAGGCAATTCCACCAAGGAACCCATAGTGGACAGACAGCCCTTGAAACTACTCTAAGTCAATACTTTTATGCACCCGACTCTCCAGTACAGCCTGAACAGTTTGTGAGCAATGCCAAACCTGTGCTGAAAACAACCCATAGCAGGGACCCAAAGTCTCCCCTGGAATACAACACGTTGGAGGAACACCATTTGAAGACATAATCGTGAACTTCACTGAGCTCCTCTGAGTCCGGGGCTACAAATATCTCCTTGTTTTTGTATGTACCTTCTTAGGATAGGAAGAAGCCTTCCCAACTCATACATAGAAGGCATCTGAAGTGGCCCGACTTCTCTTGAAAGGAATCATCCCCCTATTTGGAATCCTGATCACCATAGAATCAGACAACAGGCCTGTATTCATGGCAGAAATAACACAGTTATTGGCCAAATGGCTAAAAATTACCTGGAAATTGCACACAATGTACCAGCCCCAGAGTTCGGGAAAAGTAGAATGAATTAATCAGACATTGAAATTGCAGCTAAGTAAATTATGCCAAGAAATTCACTTAAGCTGGGACCAGCTCTTGCCAATAGTTCTATTAAGATTTAGGTCTAGCCGGGCTCGGTGGCTCAGCCTGTAATTCCGCGCTTTGGGAGGCTGAGGTGAGTGGATTGCCTGAGCCTGCAGGTTCGAGACCTGCCTGGGCAACTTGGCGAGACCCCATCCCTACAATAAATAAAAAAACCCAGCCGAGTGTGGTAGTGTGTGCCTGTAATTCTGGCTACTCAGAAGGCTGAGATGGAAGGATTGCTGGAGCCTAACAGGTTGAGGCTGCAGTGGCCGCTTCCGGCCACTGCACTCCAGTCTGGGCGACAGAGTGAGACTCCAACTAAAAAAAAAAATTTAGGTCTAGCCCTACCAAGCAGACAGACTTCTCTCCTTTTGAAATCCTCTATGGAAGGTCACCCCCTCTTGTCAGAAATATACGAGGGGACTTAAAAGAATTAGGAAACATCACCCTAAGGCAGCAACTGCAGGCTCTAGGTACAGCCTTAACACCTTACATCACCAAGTCAGAGAAAGGTTACCAATAAGTTTAACCACAAATGCACACCCCTTTAACCCAGGGGACATGGTATGGATAAAGGAATGGAATGTTCAGCCCCTAAAACCCCTATGGAGGGGTCCATTTACTATCCTTTTGCCTATCCCAACTGCAGTAATTGTTGCTAAAGTGAACCCCTGGATCCACTACAGCAGAGTTAAACCAGCTGCTCAAGACTGGGAGTGTGTGTCTGACCCATCAGTCCCACACAAACTATCAGGAAAAGGGCAAAATGCACACCCCAAAGTTCAGAAAAGATCTGCAGCCCTGCTCTAGTCTCTCCGGGAGTTGACCAGTCAACGCATGACTGAAGCTTGAGGAATCTGAGGCCCTGCTTCAGCCACTCCAGAGGATGGCTGATCCATGCATGGCAGAAGCTTGAGAAAATTGCAAACGGAATACAGATAAACTGTTTTTGTTCTCTAAAACTAGCTCTTAATATACTGCCGCTCCTTGTCTCTATCGTTATAGCCTTCGCCTTAGTCTTTGCTATAGGATTAGCAGAAGCCGCACCAGCGACTGGACATGTGGCAAATGGTTTTCTAGTATTCTTCTTTCTCCTGTGGATAGGATGCTTCCTTGTTGTTGGTTGCTTTTAATTTGGGCCTCCTTTGCAAACCTGACCTGTTACTCACCCTGTGACAATTGCATAACCCCACTTTATTATCATGGAAGCTGGCAACCAACCTTTACTTCCTATTCGCGCTAGCCTGTGGCCTGCTACACTAGCCACTTACCATGTTCCCACAATGGTAAACTATATTGGACTGGAAGGATAAGAGTTAAGTAGATGAGAGGATATACCTGCCACAAACCCAACTTTATACCAGGCGGAGCCTGCTGGGATTACTATGGGCCAGGAGCCAAAACAGATGGGAAAGGTGCCCCAAATCACGCCCAAACCCAACTAGTCAAATAAACTATACAAAAAATAGCACAGCCGAAACCAAGGCCACCCCCATTCTCCATGTACAATCAATTACAAGAGGACAAAAACTTAAACCTAGGGTTTCCTACCATAGGACAAAAATGTAATAGTTCTCACTGTTGCCTCCAAATAGGTCCCCTACCTATCACCATACACAAAAATTAACTCTAAATGGATCAAAGACCTGAATGTAAAACCTCAAACTATAAGAATCTTAGAAAGCGCAGGAGACACCCTTATGAAAATTGGAACTGGGAACCAATTCTTATTCAGATCCCTAAAGCCCAATACCTTAAGAAATAAGATAGATAAGTGGGACCTCATCAAAATAATGAGCTTCTGCAAAGCAAAATAAACCATCAAGAGAGCAGGGAGACAGTCCACAAAATGGTAAAATATATTTGCCAACTGTTTATCCGACAAAGGCCTAACATCTAGGATCTACAAGGAACTCAAATGCGCTGAAAGAAAAAAAATCAAAAAACAAAAAACAAACAAACAAAAAACACAAGCAGCCCCTTAAAACAGTGGACAAAAGACATGAATAGACACTTCTCAAAAGAAGATATATGGGCAGCCAACAGACACATGAAAAAGTGCTCAGCCTCACTCATCATCAGAGAAATGCAAATCAAAACCACATTGAGATACCACCTAACCCCTGTAAGAATGACCATCATTAATAAAACAAACAACAGATGCTGGCAAGGATGTGGAGAAAATGGAACGCTTCTACATTGCTGGTGGGAATGCAGACTAGTACAGCCTCTTTGGAAGACAGTGTGGCTATTTCTGAAGGAACAAGAAATTGACCTTCCATATGACCCTGCAATTCCTCTATTGGGAATATACTCGGAGGAACTCAAATTATTCTACAAAAAAGAAACCTGCACACATATGTTTGTTGCAGCTCTATTCACAATAGCAAAAACATGGAACCAACCGTGTTGCGCATCAAAGCTGCACTGGATTTAAAAAATGTGGTACATGTACACAATGGAATGTTATGTAGCTATAAAGAAGGACAAATATATGGACTTTGCAGCAAATTGGATGGATATGAAATCAAGTATACTCAGTGATTTATCACAGAAACAAAGAACTGAGTTCCATATGTTCTCACTCATAAGGTTACCTTGAACAATTATAATGCTGTAAGAAGGTGATTGACAGTAGTGGAAAACTGTCAGGGGAAGGGGAGTGGGACTGGCAGTTGAGGGAAACTGCTAGGGGAGGGAGGGGCATACCTCATCAACAAGGGTACCTGCATGATCGGTATTTATATACCTAACCCTGAATTGTACCCCACATCTTTATAACAAATAAACCAATAATTAAAAAAGAGAATATTATTAAAAACAGAAAGATAGGAAAAAACTAAAATAAAAAGCAAACAAAAATGAGCAAAACAAACAGACAAAAAAATTAAAAAAATAAAAACAAGGAACCAAACTAACGCTGAGGTCATTCCTGTAAGTCCAATGTCCTTTCCGCTCTGATCTATAGCCCCTCCCCTCTGCTCTCAGTGAAGGCTGATAGGGTTGCTCACAGCCTGTCTGTGTCAGATTCAACATGGGGGAGGGGCTTCTGTCTCTCCCAGTTTGATGAGCTTACCTTAGGTCCCAAGTTGGATGCTGGGCAGAGCTGGGTGGAGCAATGCAGGTCTCTGCCTGGTCCTGGGACAGAGAAAATGGCTGTGGTGGGATGAAGATCCTCTCTGGCTCTCCCAGATTTTCTTCCTCAGTTGATCAGATCCGAGGCTCCAGCTGATTTGCTATAACAGGTGATGGTGTGGACCAGGCATCAGGTGATGAGAATCAGCTGGATTCGGCAGGCACTTCTCAGGAGAGTCCTGTGAACTGCAGACTATTTGTGTGCTGCAGTTCTAATCGCAGGGTGGTGGGGGCATGCAGTCACCCTCAGAGGGGGGCCCCGGTGCATGAACCCAAGTCTCCCCTCAGACGAACTTTCACTCACCCACCAGCACATGCCTACTCATGCAGAGAGTCTTTATGGACACTTGCTTTTCTGGAGGCTCTCACAGTTCGACCTGTCCAGTTGCCATCTTGTCCCCTCCTCTTTTTTCTTTTTTGAGTTGGAGTCTCACTCTGTCACCCAGGCTGGAGTTCGGTGGCATACTCACAGCCATCCCAGCGTCGACCTGCTGGGCTCCGGAGATCCTTCTGCTTCAGCCTTCCAAGTAGTCAGAACTATGGATGTGCACTACCATACCCAGTTAATTTTTTGATTTATTGTAGAGATGAAGTCTTACCAAGATGCCCAGGCTGGTCTTGAACCCATGGGCTTGGACAATCCTCTCACCTCAGCCTCCCAAAGTGCTGTGATTATAGGCTTGAGCCACTGCACCTGGCTCATTTTTTTAAAAAAATGAACTGAAACAACCTAAGAACTAGATTTCCTAAAATATACCAACTTGCACTTCAATCTGGGGAAAAGAAAACCACCCCAAAATAAATTTAATTGGTCAATCTATAATTATGGTATGAATAAGTTCCACTTAAATGCAATGTTCCAGGCATGATAATTTGTTGAGTAAATCAAATCATTGATACATCTTAATGTTCCCAAAGGTATGAAATCATCCAAGCTTCATAAAAAGAAAACACTTTATGTGTTTTAATTTTCCTCAGCAGTCCTTCTTTGTTTTTAAAAAAAGAAAAGACAGTTTTTCTTTTATGGATTCAAAAAACTGTTGATTGCTATGTGCCTGGAAGAAACCAGTGGGGTTTCTTTCTGGATCACAGTTCTGCAGCCTGAGAGGTCAGAACTGCTCATCTCAGATGATCATAGAATTTCTATCAAAGAAATTTCAGAAATTATATAACCATATCCTTCTATTTTATGAATAAAATTCAGAAGTCAGTTGAGCCAAATAGTCCCCGGACCCTACCAGTCACTGGCTCAGGGTGGGCTGCTCCAGAAAGCCTTGCTCCTCAGAAACCTCAGGCTGATTGGACAGAACTTTCTGAAAACCTTTTGTCCCCAGCTCCACACAGCTGCCCTTGACATGCCTGTGGCCAGGCCCCAGTGGACTAAACAGCTGTGTCCTGCTGCTGTGCAAGGTCTTACATCTGGGATTCGTGTCACTGTTCAACTGGGCCCTGCAATCCCATCTGCAGCTTATTTTTAGGGGACTTTGCCTGGTGCAGACCTCTTGGTCTTGAACCCAGATCAGTCTTAGTCAGGAGGCCCCACATCCTGTGGTCAGGGGAATCATGTCCAGGTATTCTGTGGTCCCTCCCTTGCCTCTGGACTCTGACATGCTCTCTTGTGTGGCAGCTGCTGCGATACTGATCTTGGTCTAAGGATAGTGTCCAGCCTGTCCTCCTGCACCCTTCCTTTCCATGGGTTCTCATTTCTTCTCCTCATCCAAATGCTGGCACTGCATTCCTTCCATGGCACAAATGAATGCTGAGGCAGCAAGCTTTCTTTGCAGTATTGAGGGGCCAGGTTTGTTTCTCTTCCTGTCTTCTGTATGGTACTGACAGTAAAGGGATTTGCTATTACCCCAGGATTGAAAGCTTGGAGCTAAATTTCACTGAATCTGTGGAAGGGCCTTATCTAGAAAGACCCAAATCCTAAAAAGCCATAGTTATTGGTTCTGTTGGCAAGATGTGTGTGTGTGTGTGTGTGTGTGTGTGTGTGTGTGTGTGTGTGTGTGGTCATGCACAGACTTATTCCATCTAGTAGGGTTTCTCTACCAAATAAGTGGTAGGAGTTTTGAAATTACTTAGACTTATATTGGTTTTTTCTTCCATTAATGATTTCTGTGTATTCACAATCATGGATTTGCAAGTAGAATTAAGTGCAGCTAGAACTGGGTATTAGACATTGTTGGAGGATAATTCAATAACCTAGATGGTAAATTTAGGTTCTGATTATAATTTTCTTTTGCATCTTGCTAATTAATTATGAACTATTTATTCTCTTATATGGACAGTGAATCATTTTTATGTTATTTTAAGATTATTGCCATTACAATGATGGCAAAATGAAGAATGCAACTTTTAAAACCCGATGAGAGGGTACCAACTGAAGCCATGACTTCTTAGACTTGTGGGAATTAGAGATGGGAGCGGCAGCTCTTGTGAGGGCTGCTCAGCCCTGAATCGTAGGAGGAGCTATCCTGACAACCTTCAACCTGGCTGGGGAGCCAGGTGATTATATACTCTGACCTTGTTCCTTCCACCCATGAATTCCTGCCAGCATCTCCCACTGGTCAGACTCACCAAGACTCCAGAAGACAAGAGAGCATCCAAGAGCAGAACTGGGGAGAAGGTTGGGGAGCAGGACTAAGGGGAAAGTGCATGATAGCCCCAAGACAATCCTCCACTTGTGCCTGTTAGGATTTAATTTTGTCCTTTGTCCAGAAGAAAATCACTTGTCCCCAACACATGAGCTGTATAATATCTCATCAGCTACTGTGGGATATGGGATGATGTTGATTCAGTGACATCTGAAATCTAAAATGTTAGCTATCCCAATGCTCTTCATATACAGCATTAGAGAGTTAAAGAGCGGGGTTTGAGGGTATACCATAATACCATAAAACACAGCTACTATAAATAATACCATAAAACACAGCTACTATAGTCTCAGCTTCCATAGCTGACTGAGAAGTCTGAATTGTTAGTCAACTTCTTTCTCTAACATCATGTTTCCATTACCTCTGCTACCACCTCAGCTACACCATGTTTATTCACTGCTGGGGTGACCCAAACCTTCATTTCCATAGGACCTAAGACCTTGGTGGTTATGTCTGTTCTGGAGTGTCAAGGTGTTCATGCACTAGGACTACTGGAATGCAAGGAAGCACACCTGTGGATGCCGCAGCTTCTGGACAGTTCTCCTTGTCCACATGTGGGAGCAGCAACCAGCCTCCCTGAGATGGGTCCTCTTGGACAGTAGGGAGACTCTTCTTGCCTGTTTGATGGTTCCAAGGCATGGGTAGCTTCAAATGCCAGAGGGTACTCTCACCTTCCACCATCACAGCACCTTTACTATGCTGTTAGTTGCATTTTCTTAGACATTAGGACCTGCAAATCCACTGAACTCAAGATTGTGGACACAGGGAGCACAGATTCCTTAACTGGGTTACTGGGTATAATAGTGAGGTTTGGCAGTCCTGTCTCTACCTTTGTCTTTCCATGCTCATGCTTTTCAATGGGCCATGTAGGAGGTAGTGACCTTCATTGGTTATTTGTTTAAGCATATACTACCTTCTGTCAGATGGCACCCTGACTTTGGAGAGTTTTGTATAGCAGCAGATAGTGCAGCTAAACTTTTAGCCCGTCACTGGTCTATCAAGTCATCTGCCTCTGGATAATGGAGCACATGGTAAGGCCAGTGAACTCTGAGGTGATGCACTTCCTTCACTGTAGAATGAGTTCCTTATCAAAGGAACTGGGTGGGAAACCAAGGACTAGGAAAGGAATTCTGCAAGTCAGTGAATGATGGGACTGCACGAAGCCTTGCAGGAAGGGAAGAGAAATCTTCATTTGTAACATACATTTATGTCTAACCTAATCACAATAGCCCTCGTGATTAGATTGAACCCATCCCTATTGGCTAGAATAATTTCTCCTTCTCAAGTTTCTTAACTTATTCACATCACCAAAGTCCCGTTGCTGCACAAATGACCACAAATGTAGTGGCTTAAAACAACCTCAATGTATTTCCTAACACTCTTGGAAGTCAGAAGTCTAGCCTCAAGCTATTTGGCAAGGATGCACTACTTCTGGAGACTTTAGAAGAAAAGAATATGATTTCTTCTTTAGCCTACTAATATGGTAGATTACATTGATTCATTTTTAAATATTGAACCAGCCTTATATACCTGAAATAAATTGCACTTGGTCATGGCATATAATTTTTTTCACACATTCATGTGTTTAGTTTGCTAATGCTTTGCTGAGGATAATTGTATCTAAATTCATGAGATATATTGATCTGCAGTTTCATTTCTTTTTACTAGCTTTGTCTGATTTGGGTTTCATAAAATGAGTTGGTAAGCGTTCCTTCCTCCTCTATTTTCTGGAAAATATTATATGGAATTGATACTTGGCTGGGTGCAGTGGCTTAAGCCTGTAATTCCAGCACTTTGAGAGACTGAAGCAAGAGGATTGCCTAAACCCCTGGGTTCAAGACCAGTCTGAGCAACATGGTAAGGCCTTGTCTCTACAATAAATAAAACATTATCTGGACGTGGTAGTGCATGCCTGTAGTTCTGGCTACTTGGAAGGCTGAGGCGGAAGGATCCCTGGAGCCCAGTGGGTTGACACTATGGTGGCCACAAGGGTGTCACTGCACTCCAGCCTGGGCGACGGAATGAGACTCTGACTCAAAAAAATAATAAAAAAAGAATTGATGCTAATTATTCTTCACATATTCAGTGTAATTCTCTAGCGAAACCATGTGAGTATGGAAATTTCTGTTTTAAAAGGAACTTTTAGATTAAGAATTCAACTGCTTTAATGGCTAAAGGGATATTCCAGATTATATATTTACATATTACATATTTCCAGATTACATATACAAGTTAAGTGTTGATATTTTGCGGTTTTTGAGGAATTGTTCATTTCTTCTTAGTTGTCAAATATGTGACGGTAAAGTTGTTTATAGAATTTTCTTATTACCTTTTTAATGTCTGCAATATGTATAATAAAATTTTATATTTCACTCATGATACGGGTTATGTGCCTCTTTTTATTTTTGTCAGTCTTGTTAGAAGTTTGTCAGTTTTATTGCCTTTCCCTAAAAAAAGTTTTCCCCCATTGATTTTCTCTGCTATAATCTTTATTGTTTCTTTTCTTTGGCTTGCTTTTGGTGTATTTTGCTCTATTTTCACTAGGTTTTTTTTTTTTTTAGACAGGAACTTAGATTATTGATTTGAGATTTCCCTCTTCTGATATTAGCATTTAGTGCTATAGGCTTAGGTTATTAATTAGAGATTTCCTTTTTCTGATATAAGCATTTAGTATTATAAACTTTTCTCTCGATTTTGCTTCAGTTTCATCCTATATATTTTGATTTGTTATATCTTTACTAACATTCAGGTCTATATACTTTAAATCATATACTTTATACTTTATATGCTTTGAAATCTACTTTGAGACCTCTTTATTGACCCATGGATTACTTAGAAGTGTGTTGTTTAGTTTCCATGTGGCTGGAGATTTTTCTATTGTCTTTCTGTTATTTCTAGTTTTATTCCATTAAAGTTTGAGAACACTTTGTATGATTTCAAGCTTTTTAAAAAAACATTTGTTGTTGTTTCTTTTACAACCCAGAATATTGTCTCAATCAGGGGTGTCCAACCTTCTGTCTTCTCTGGGCTGCATTGAGTAAAGGGGAATTGTCTTGGGCTACATATAAATGATATAAAATAGCTAGCATATGTACATAATGAGACTTTTTTTATGTTTCATTAAAGAGTTTAGAGAAATAAGAGCAATATAAAACTAGTGAGAGATTTGACCTGGTTTTTGTAAAACTTATTTATCAATGTCTGGTTTAATGGAAGTGATTTCAAGTCTTAGTGAGTTCTCAAGGTGCTTGTTGTAAATGTTTGTTTGAATTTTGCTCTTTGTGTGCTTCATAATAGAAAACAGCTGCTTACAAATGTATGTGCTGCCAAAACGCCATGTCGTGAATAAGGTGTGATTCTGAACTTCAAAAATGGAACTATGCATGGGGTCACAAAGAAAATAAGTGCTACAAAAAGTGATGTTAAAATATTTTGGGGGGGCTAGAACACTAGCTGTCCTGGGCAACATGTGGCTCACAGGTTGTGGGTTGAGCATGCCTCCTCTAAATTAATAAATCACCCAGCGCAGTGGCTCATACCTGTAACTCCAGCACTTTGGAAGACAGAGGCGAGAAGATTTCCTGAGCCCAGGGGTTCCATACCAGCCTGGGCATCTTAGCGAGACCTCATCTCTACAGTAAAAATTAAAAAAAAATTGCCTGGGGATGGTTGCACACACCTGTAGTTTCAGCTACTTGGAAGGCTGAGCCAGAAGGATTGCCTGAGTCCAGCAGGTTGAGACTGTGGTAGCTGTGATGATGCTACTGCATATCCGCCTGGGTGATAGAGTGAGACTCCAACTCAAAAAAAACCCACAAAATAAAATACATTGGTAAATCTTCCACAGGAACTTGAAAAACATGTATTTTCTTGTTTTGAGGTGGAATGTTTTATACATGTGAATTAAATCCTGTTGGTTAAGTGCTGTCCTGTTCTATATTTTTAATAGGTTTCTATCTAGAAGTTCTGTCAGTTGCTGAGAGGGAGTTGTTGAAGTTCCCAACTATAAGCATGAATTTATTTTTTCTTTTAGTGCTAGCAGTTTTTTGCTTTACATATTTTGCTGCTTTATTGTTTGGTGCATGCACAATTAGGATTGTTATATGTTCCTGGTGGATTGATCCATTTATCATCATTTAATTTTTTTGTATCCAGTAATTTTCTTTGCTTTGAAGTCTACTTAGCTGATAGTTATTCCTGCTTAATTTTTGTGTGTGGTATCTCTTTCTCCGTCACTTTACTTTCAATGACTTAATAATTTTATTCAAAGTGAGTTTCTTGCAAACAGTATGTAAGTGGAATATTTTTTCAATCCCATGCTGCCAATCTCTGTATTTTGATTGATAAATTTAAACAATTTACATTTAAGGTACTTAACAATATGCTAGTGCTTAAATCTGTCATTTTAATTACAGGTGTGCATCCATATCTGTGGCTTCTGTATGCATGAGTCAAGCTACTTCAGATAAAAAATATTCAGAAAAAAATTCCACAAAGTTCCAAAAAAGCAAAACTTGAATTTGGGGCACACTGAGTGCTACATTGAATCTATGCAAGTGAAGTGAAGTGTAGGCATTATATTATTATGCATAATATACTTAGGTTACGTGAAAACACCGTGCCTTTTTATATAAGGGACTTGAGCATCAGTGGATTTTGGTATCTGAGAGGGCCTGAGATCAACCACTGTGGATATTGAGAGATGAATGTATTTATTTTTGTTTGCTTCTTCTGTTTCTAGTACCTACATTTCTCCTTTCTTAACTTCTCATGTGTTACTTGAACTTTTTAAAGAATACCTTTTGATTTATTTATAGTATTTTTGAGTATATCTTTTTGTATCGTTTTTGGAGCGGCTGCTTAGAGAACTAAAATACACATATGTGACATTAGAGTTTATTTACTACTTTGAAGGAAGCGTGGAAACCTCATTTCCATTGAGACTCATTTACCTTCTCTTGAGTATCAGATGGCACTATAATTTTTGTTTCAATCATCAAATATACTTTTTAAAACTCACAAGAAAAGGAATTGTCTATTGTGTGTACATATGTTTCTGCTCTTTCTGTTGTTCTTTTTCCTTCTTGATGCTCCAAAATTCTTCCTTATAATTTTCTTTATGTTTGAAAAACCTGTTTTAGCCAATCTTTAAGGGTAAATGTCCTAATAATAAATTATTTTAATTTTCCTTCTTCTTGGTGTCTTTATTTTCTCTTTATTCCTGAAAGATAGTTTCAATGAATATGGAAAGTTTACTAGACTTATTTTCTCTCAGCACTTGAAAAATAGTGTATCATTTTGATCTCTTATGGCTTCATGTAAGACGTTTGCTGCCATTTGAATTTGTGTACCCCTATAGATAAGACATAGTACTTTACCTTGTCTGCTTTCTTTTTCTTTTCTTTTTTTTTCTTTTGAGTTGGAGTCTCACTCTGTCACCCAGACTGGAGTGCAGTGGCCATTCCTGGCCACCGCAGCCTCAACCTGCTGGGCTCTGGTGATCCTTCCACCTCAGCCTTCCAAGTAGCTGGAAACACAGGCACACGCTACCATGCCCAGCTAATTTTTTTTTTTTTTTATTTATTGTAGAGATGAGGTCTCGTCAAATTGCCCAGGAGGGCTCAGGCAATCCACTCACCTCAGCCTCCCAAAGCGCTGGGATTACAGGCTGAGCCACCAAACCCAGCTCCCTGACTGCTTTCAATATTTTTTTTGTGTGTTCGGTTTTTAGAAATGTATGATTTGATTTGATTTGGATTTCTTTGAGTTTATCCTGTTGTAGTGCTTCTGAGGTTTGCTCAGTTTCTTGGATCTGTAAGTGTGTGTTTTTTCCCCAAATTTGGTGAGATTTCAACCATCTGAGCTTCCGAACCCTAGTCCCCCACCCCCACCTCCCTCCTTTTAGTGTCACCAGTGTCTATTATTTCCATCTTTATGACCATTTAGCAAATCCCACATATAAGTAAGAACATATGGTGTAGTTTTCTGTTTCTGAGCTAGTTCACTTAGGATAATGTTCTTCAGCTCCATCCATATTACTGCAAAAGACATGATTTCACTCTTTTTTTCCTGTGGCTACACAGTATTCCATAGTGTATATATACCACATTTTCTTTATCCAGTCAGTTATTGATGGGCACCTATGGCTTTGTGACTTTGCTATTGTGAATAGTGCTGCAATAAACTTGTGAGTACAAGTATTTTTTCAATATAATGATTTATTTTCTTTTGGATAGATACCCAGTGGTGGGATTACTGGTCAAATGCTATTTCTATTTTTAGTTCTTTGTGAAATCTCCATACTGTTTTCCATAGAGGTTCAACTAGTTTACAATCCTACCAACAGTCTAAGAACATTCCCTTTTCTCCTCACCCATGCCAACATCTGTTGTTCTTTGACTTTTTGATAGTCATTCTGACTGGTGTGAGATGATATCTCATTGTAGTTTTAATTTGTATTTTTTTAGTCATTAGTGATGTGGAGCATTTTTTTTCATGTTTGTTGGCCACTTGTGTGTCTTCTTTTGAGAAGTTTCTGTGTCCTTTTTCATTTTTGATGAAATCATTTTTTTTCAAGTTGAGTTGTTTTTATTGTAGATTCTGGATATTAGTCTTTTGAGGCATAATTTGTAAATATTTTCTCCCATTCTGTAGATTTTCTGTTCATTGTGTTGATTTTTTCTTTTTGTTTTGCAGAAGCTTTTCAGTCTTATTAAGTCCCATTTGACTATTTTTTTTTTTTTTGAGTTAGAGTCTCACTCGGTTGCCCAGACTGGAGTGCAGTGGCCGCTCCCAGCCACTGCAGCTCACCTGCTGGACTCTGGCGATCCTTCTGCCTCAGCCTTCCGAGTAGCTGGAATTACAGGCACGCGCTACCACGCCCGGCTGATTTTTTGATTTATTGTAGAGATGAGGTATCGCTGCCCAGGCGGGTCTCGAACCCGCGGGCTCAGGCAATTGACTCACCTCAGCCTCCCAAAGGCGCGGGATTACAGGCTGAGCCACTGAGCCCAGCCATTTGACTATTTTTAAAATCTTATTTGAGTTTGGGGTCTTCATCATAAATTATTTGCCTAGGCCAATCTCTAGAAGAGTTTTCTTCTAGGTTTTCTTCTAGAATTTTTATAATTTCAGGTTTATGTTTAAGTATTTGAATTAATTTTTGTATATGGTGAGAGGTAGGGAGATCCAGTTTCGTTCTTCTGCATATGATGTCAGTTTTCCCAGCACCATTTATTGAATAGGGTGATCTTTTCTCTTTATTTATGGTGGCTTTGTTAGAGATCAGTTGGTTATAGGTATTTGGTTTTATTTTTGGGTTCTCTATATTCTTCTTTTGATATACTTACCATGCTGTTTTAGTTACTATAGCTTTGCAATATAAGCTGAAGTCAGGCAATGTGAGGCCTTTGTATTTGTTCTTCTTAGGATTGTTATAGCTTTTTGAGCTCTTTTGTTTGTTCCAAATAAACATTGAGATTTTTTTCTAGTTCTGTGAAAAATGATGTTGGTATTTTGATAGGGATTGCATTGAATCTGTAGATTGCTCCAGACAATATGATCATTGTAATGATATTGGTTCTTACAATTCATAAGCATGGTATATTTTCCTACTTGTGTCATCTATGATTTCTTTCATCAGTGTTTTGTAGTTCTCCCTGTAGTGACTTTTTACTTTCTTGGTTAAGTGCATTTGTAGATATGTTATTTTTATGGCTAGTGTAAATGGAATTGAGCTTTTTTTGATACTTGGCTTGAGCTTTGTTGGTGTATAGGAATGCTATGAATTTTTGTACATTGATTTTGTATTCTGAAACTTTGCTGAAGTTGTTTCTCAGGTCTAGAAGCTTCTTGGAGGAGTTGTTAGGGTATTCTAGGTATACAGTCATGTCATCAGTGAACAAAGATACTTTGACTTCCTCCTTGCTGATTTGGATGCCTTTTATTTCTTTGTCTTGCCTGATTGCTCTGGCTAAAACTTCTAGTACAATGTTGAGGAGGAGGGGCTGGTTATTTTTTATAACTTCATTTTCTTTACTTGTTGTTTAAAACATTTTTCCACTTGTTTCAAGAGAATTTATAATTGATTACTGAGACATTTTTATGACGACTGATTTAAAATTCTTTTTAGATAATCCGGCAACTGATTCATCTCAGTGTTGCCATCAGCTGATTGTCTTTTCTCATTCAAGTTGTGATTTCCTTCATTTCTGATATGACAGGTGACTTTTGATTGTATCCTGGGTATTTTATCTGTTATTTTTGGAGTCTCTGAGTAATACCTAAATCTTTTATTTCAGCAGACAGTCACCCTGCTTAAGCTTAGAACACACTATTTCTGTAGCATGTGGTTCAAATGATAGTTTAATTATCAGCGGCCTTGCAGTGCTACTTAGATCGATTTGTTTTTTCTGGTGCTGCCATGCTACCTGAGGGGACAGAAGGGATTTACCCAGGCTGGGCTGTCCAGGTGTCTCTTCATGTGGGAAGGAGTTTTGTGCCTGCAGATGTAGAGAGGTTTCGATGGCTGGCTGTTTGTTGTAATGAGGCTTCCTGTGAGAGCCTCAGAACACATCCAGAGTTGTGCACTGTGGTAGGATTTTCCTACCAGTGCTCCATGGCTTCCCTAGGTGTCTCTTGGCCTGAAACTCCAGGTGTATTTTGTGATGAGGACCCTCTTCAGGTTCTATTGACTCACCAGATATGCCTCATCAGAGGAGGGGGTGTCTCCCCTCGCACTCTTTGTTGGTAGGATTCCTATTGGTCTTACTTGTCAGGGGGTCCATGACCCCCTGGTGGTGTTCCATTCAGTGGGAGAACAAGCTCACCTGGCTTCATTCTCTTGCTGTGTTGAGGCTTGGTCAGGAAATGCTGGGTTTGGAGGATGAAAGGCACCCTGCAACTATGCCATACTTACTGTTTTTGGGTTCCAGACTAGATTGCTGCATTCTTTGCACCTTTCAGAATTCTCTGTTAGATGCCTCTTGCTTTATTCTCAGGGTATGTATTTGTGCTTGGCAGGGATGAACTGGGAGAACAGGGTCTATGCCATTTTGTTAGAACTGAAAGTTCTCCGATATTGCCCATTGCTTATTTTTAATCTCTTCATTTTGTTTTTAGTTTGTTTCTAGTAAATAACACATGCTTGTATCTAATTTTAAAATATTCACTGTTAGTCTTGCATTTGATATGTTGCTGTATTTGAAAGGACAGACTGAGAGTGGGAAGCCATTTTTCATCTTGTTCTTAAACCCTGACACAATGATGAGAAAGTAGAAGCTATGCTTTTGGAGAAATACACACTGTAAATAAAATTAACTTTGCCAACTTTGTCTTTTCAGAAATTGACTTCCTGGTGCAGGTATCGGAGAGATCTCATAGTGGAAATCAAGCTTGCCTAGAGTAAAGGGAATTTACAAGGCCTAAGACATCATGCATTGGGCAAGAACCATAAAAATCATGAAACTTGTAATTACAAAAGTTATAACTGCTCAGAGGGAGAGCAGGTGGAGATTCGATCTTCCAGTAAATATGGTACTTTCTACAGGGAAGCCAAGGATCCCTCGAAGCTAGCCACTGGGAATGCCTAGGAGATAAGGGGAGGTGCACCCTCCACTAGCTCTAGAGAATGTCATTTGGGAAGGTGCAGGAGAATTAGAATCCTTGTCACACCCTTCTCTAGGGGCTATGATAATGTGGGTGGACATTAATGGCTCTTTGTATCACAGGATCTCCAAGACATCCACAGGTGGTCGACAAGGAAGTCACAGCAGTCACGGCAGTCATGTGCAACATCTTCAAGAAAAGGATTTAAGCCAGGACTCTGGGGGGCTAAGACGCCTCACTCACCTAGAGTGTAGGCCCACTCCCTGTCTGTGGGGGGTGAACTTTTCTTAAATAAATCTTTTCTTATCTCATCTCTCTGTGTTGCAATTCTTTGCAATCTACTCGGATCTCTGGGTTCCCAGCGCGCACCTCTGGCTTGCCAGCCCCAGTGATGCTGTGTGCCTCCCTGTGCCTCTCCACCCTCACCCTGTCCGTCCGTACCCTAACTTTTGTACCCTAACAGTATTTCTTCTTCCTGTGTGCAAAGATTGGATGTTGTTAACATTTCTTTGCATCTATTTTCACAGTGCCTTGAAGTTTTAGATAATAGCTGTATTCTCTTTGCTGTAAGCCTAAACATTTACAAAATCATATTTAATCCAATCTTTATCTGTAAGTACTGAGAATAAAACAAGAGTTGCCAGTTGTGCTAGGGCTCTGCCAGAGGTTGAGTGGATTTGACTTCCCAGCAGGCTTTTGGTTTGACAGCCTTGAATGAGACAGTGCTTTCCTTTTTTCCCTGTGATATTGAAAAATTAGACCTCAGTGCCAGTTGGATCTTTTGGTGCTTCTAACAGAAGTATATTGTCCTTGTTTCACTTGGAATAAAATACAGAACCTCAATTGTGACCTGTAAAGCCATGAATGGCCCAACTGCATCTGCTGTTCATGCAGTATTTCCTGCTACAGATTCCCTTTCTCCTGGACTTCAGCCACAGCAGTCTTCTTGGTAGGTGAACGTGTGTTTGTACCTTCACCTCTACTGGGCATGCTCTTTCCTAGCTTGCTGGTGACTGGTTTACCTCCATCCAAGTGCTGCTCAGATACCCATCCTCAGGGATGCCTTCTCTGGCCCCATGGAAAGAGCTCTCCTATAACTTGCTAGCTCCCTGTCCTGATTTTTCCTTTCCTCCAATAGATTTTTATCTAATATGCATTGTAATAATGTTGAAATATATATGTGTGTGCATATATATGAATATATGCATTTTTTGTCTGTCTCCCTTCCTCAGAATATAAGATCCAGGAAATCAGCAAGCATGTCTCCCTTGGTCACTGCTGAAGCCTCAGTGCTCCTGATGATAGTGCTTGCCACGTAGTAAGCGCTCAATAAGTATTTGTCAAATGAGGACACGAATGGGTCTGAGCACTATGGGATGCTGGTGTATGAGAACTGCACATTCCTGAAATATGCACACATTCGATTGTAAATCAAGCTGTGTCCAGAGGTGTAACAGTCATTCATCATAATTTTCAAGAGTTCTGTGTGGAGGGTGGTTCTTAGATGGTTTCATCAAAGAAGGCTTCTTGTGAGAGTATTTTTATCCAAATTTTAACTGAGAAGATGGAAATAAAATGGTTTTGTTATCTCTTAACAGGGTTAGAAAGCTTTGGTGACTTTGTAGCTCCTCAGTGGTGAATTCTCCATGTGCATGCCTTGTGCTCCTTTCCTCCTATGGGTGTCAGGAGGCTTGAAAAGACTTCCCGTGGGTCTGGATTTATTTGTGTCTTTGCCAGTGAGACCTCTTTGGCTGTGCCAAGACTCTGTCCTTGAAAGTAATAACAGTGTTCATAATAAGCAGAATATAGGCTCTAATATATAGGTTGCATGTAATAATTTTGTGTTAATAACTCATGCCAAATTCCAAACCAGGCTTCCCTGCAGTCTTCCAAGTTCTCTTTGACTAGCCATCATTTTCTAGTGTATAAGTTACTTTTTGATATTAGCTAATTTTACTCATAGTCATATTGCCTTAATATTCTCAACTGTCTTGAGAAATGTTAAGGTCCAAGAAATAACATAATGTGAATTAAATAAAGAAAGACAATGCACTGTAAAAATTAATTGCAGGGGCCGGGCTCGGTGGCTCAGCCTGTAATCCTGTGCTTAGGGAGGCCGAGGTGAGTGAATTGCCTGAGCCCGTGGTTTTGAGACTTGCCTGGGAAACTTCGTGAGACCTCATCTCTACAATTAAAAAAAAAAAAATTAGCCAGGCATGGTAGCGCACGCCTGTAGTTCCAGCTACTTGGAAGGCTGAGATGGAAAGATTGCCAGAGCCCAGCAGGTTGAGGTTGCAGTGACCGGAAGCCGCCACTCCACTCCAGTCTGGGTGATGGCGTGAGACTCCAACTTAAAAAAAAAAATTAATTGCAGGGAGTCTGGTTAAAAGCACAGTCACCCACATGTGCTCTGTCCTGAAGGGGCAGAGACTGACCACCATATGTTCAATTTACAAGTTCAGAAACACTGACTCATTCTTCTTGCCTTTAGGGGGAAAAATAACAAATATAGAATCTACCCCCTTAAAAATAAATAAAAACACAAAACAAAACAAAATACCTATTACTACGAAAACAATCCCAACAAAAATAAATTTTAGGTTGGGCATGGTTGCTTACATCTATAATCCCAGCACTTTGGGAGGCTGAGGTGGGAGGATTGCTTGACTCTAGGAGTTTGAGACCAGCCTGAGTAACACAGCAAGACTTCATCTCTACAAAAATAATGAAAAAAAATGAATTAGCTAGGTGTTGTGTTGTGGTGCATGCCTGTAGTCCCAGCTACGCTGGAGGAAAAGGTGGAAGGATCATCTAACCCCAGGAGGTTGAAGCTGCAGTGAACTGTGGTCATGCTACTGCACTCCAGCCTGGGCAACAGAGTAAAATCCTAACTATAAATAAATAAATAAATAAATAAATAAATAAATAAATAAATAAATAAAATTTAGTATTTTTCAATAATCACTCAAGTCACTTATGTTTCTCTTTCATGAAAATAAAAATAAATAGGATTGATTTTTAAATTATAGATGACTCTAAATGGATCTCTGATTCCAATGTAAAGGAGCAGCATAATAAGAAGTTTATTTTTAGAAAATGAAAGTAGCCACCTGGCTTTTCTGTCAGGCACATGAACATGAAGGTCATATAACTGTTGCTTTCTCTTGTATTTGAGGCTCTAAGAAGGCGCTGCCTTGTGAGCAAGATCATTATTGAGTTTACTGGGAAAATGAATGCATAATTCTGGGAGAAGATTGACACACAGGCATATGTATGTATGTATTTATTCATTTATTTTTTGAGTTGGAGTCTCACTCTGTTGCCCAGACTGGAGTGCAGTGGCCGCTCCCGGCCACCACAGCCTCGACCTGCTGGGCTCTGGTGATCCTTCTGCCTCAGCCTTCCAAGTAGCTGGAAGTACAGGCGCGTGCTTCCATGCCCATTTAATTTTTTTTGATTTATTATAGAGATGAGGTCTTGCCAAGTTGCCCAGGGGGGTCTCGAACCCGCGGGCTCAGGCAAACCACCCACCTCAGCCTCCCAAAGTGCTGGGATTACAGGCTGAGCCACCGAGCCTGGCTAGGCTTTTTATTTTTAAATGTTTGCACCAAAGATGTCTTATTAATAAGCTCATTATCAATTTTGATAGTCTTTCTAAACTTGAAATTCTGCAGAAGCAGTGGGGTAACTCAAGTTCACTTAAAATAATTTCAATTATAATGTATTCAAAATGTTTGTGAAAATTGCTAAATATGCTAGCTGTTAAGCATATAAGAACGTTCACTATGTTTTAGAGGTTTAAAAACCTCTAAAATCAGGTTTTTTCTCTCAAGTGCATCATGCAGATGTTTTAAAATAAGGCAGGGCTCATTAGAGGAAAAACCAGCAGAGAAAGGTAGGGTGCAGTGCATCTGATGAAAGGTACCCCAAAGAGCATACGACTGATTACTGAACTTCTGAAATATCACTATACTTGTGCCTCTCCCTTGGTACACCTGATGGCTATAGAAACTTTTAAGAGGTTCCTTTCAAATTCTGACTAGAGTCAGACCTACATCCTTTTCTTCTTATCCAGAGTTGCTGTGTGATGCATGTTAACCTCTCTTACCTGATGATGGCCCCAAGGTGGCTGTGAGCCCCTACCTATGCCACTTGCCAGGTTCTTCATGATGATCAAGGGTGACAGCCCAGTTGGGAAGAATTTGGCACAGGAAACTGGCCTCTTTAATTTATTTTGAATCTAGACATTGGCTGAAAAAGCGTATTTTAACAAAGTTTTATAATAAGAAAGAATGTTGTGTTCAAATTCTGCAGTGGAGGTATAGGCCCACTAAAATCCATCCCTTCCTCTGATTACATCTAAAACTCTGGACAAAATTTAAAAAAAGCTACCAATGGTCTCTGAAAAATAAAACCAGGTGGATTGTGGAGGAGTGTCAAAATCTGGAGAAGTGACCCTTCAGGAGTGATTCCCCGCCCCAGGATTTCTCGCAGAGTAGGCCACTATCACGTAGTGGCACGGTGGCACAGGTAGATAGCAATGAAGTAGCAATCCCAGCTTTCTGTCCTGAGGAGCCAGGGAGAGTGGAACATGTGGATTGGAGAGTGTGGGGGAATCCCAGAAGAGAGAGCCAGAGAAGCCCTTCAGTTCTGTTCATGAACTTGTACAAACCTCAACCTAATTTCTAAACAATGCATATATGGCACAGACTCAAACCATCCTACCAAAGGCCCAGAAAACTGACTGAGGTTAGAACAATCTGAACAGGTCTAACTCCTGAATGATATATGCACTAGACAAGCACAGGATAAGATAGCAAGGCTTAGAAAACTCAGCTGAAATTTGAACCATCTGTACAAGTCTCTGACTGACTACTAGACTCTGTGTGTGTGTGTATGGGACACATCCAAACTATCAAAGAAGCTATAATTTGAACCACTTTCCTAAGAAGGTGAGACAGAAATTATGGTGTGAACATAATTAGCTTTTAAGTAAAAAACATAATGCAATCCAGATTTTTGCATTTTTTTTCATTAATCAGTATTTTTTATTATGGTTTTGTGGGGTACAGTTAAGGGTTAGGTGTACAATGACATTTCATTCAGGCACCCTGTAGATAAGAAGTGTTTTCCCATCCCCCACCAGATATTTGCTACTGTTAATCCCATCCCCCTCCCCCCCATAGTTTCCCAGTACCATCAGTCATTTTCTTATAGTATTGCATTGGATGTTCAAGGTCCATTATATGAGTGA
>NW_007018361.1:0-9672 GCF_000164805.1 Carlito syrichta
CTTCTCCCGTTTCGGTGTTGTTACCTTGAATCGCCAGCAGGTGGTGCTATCTCATCTGCTCGCCCCAGAGGGGGTGGGGCCGGACAGGAACAAGATGGCTGCCTGCCTCCGAGCAGGCAACAGGAGCCCCACGCCGGGTGGGCAGGACAGTCTCCGTCGCAGGAGCGGTGGCAGCGATCCCAGCAGATCTTCCCTGAAGCGGTTTGGTGTGGATCTCCTCCGGCCGGGTTGTGATGAGCTACCCGGGCCAGAGGCCGCGGCAGCCACGGCGGCGGCGGCGGCGGCGGTGGCGGGAGCGCTGGTGGGGGGAGGGGCTGCGGCAGCGGCGGGAGAGTGCAATGCAGTAAAACTGTCCAGTCGTTGCAATGTTCCAGCGATAGCGATGGCCGAGCTCTGTCTGAGGAGCAGGCTGCAATGCTGGGGTCCCCAGCCTCCCGGGGGCGAGAGTCAGAGACCCACTGCAGATCTCCCTTGCAGAGGGCTTCAGACACCGGGTTGCCCGGTCGCCATCTTGCCGCCGACCCCCATGAATATTTATTAAGTTTCATTATCATTCTAAACACTAAGACTACCATAACAAACAAAGCACATAGGTGACCCCATGGAGCTTATATTCTGACCAGGCAAGACAGACCAACAAACAAGTAAACCAGTGAGTCAGAACATCTCAGAAACCAGTAGATTCTTTAAGGTAATAAAACAGGTACATGAGGGAAGACCACAGAAGGGGTAGACATGTGGCCATGTTATGCAAGTGGTAAGGGAACATACCTCTGAGCAAGTGGTATTTAAAGGGAGATATGAATGGCAAGAGGCAGTCATTCAAGTGATGATTTGGGGACAGCATTCCAAAAAACAGGGTCAGCAAGGATGAAAGGTCAAGGTACCTATAAAATGAGAAAAAAAGCTACTGATGCAGCCGAGCATGGCAAACTGAGAACTACAAGATATGGGAAAGGAGGCTGTCAGTAGTTTGTTAAGCCATAGCAATGAGTGGGGATTCTTTTTTTTTTTTTGAGTTGGAGTCTCACTCTCTTGCCCAGACTAGAGTGCCGTGGCCGCTCCCGCTCCAGTGATCCTTCCGCCTCAGCCTTCCAAGTAGCTAGAACTACAGGCGCGCACTACCATACCCGGCTGATTTTTGATTTATTGTAGAGATGAGCTCTCGCCAAGTTGCCCAGGCAGATCTCGAACCCATGGGCTCAGGCAATTCACTCACCTCAGCCTCCCAAGGCGCGGGATTACAGGCTGAGCCACCGATCCCGGCTGAGTGTGGATTCTTATCTAATTGCAGTGGAAGTTCTCAGAGAGCTTGGCCTCCTCACCATTCTCAAACATCTTTTTTTGGTGCCTCTCTCTTCCAATTACAATTTTCTTTTTCACTTCTCTGACCTTCTTTGGGTCTGCCATTCTATACTAGTTTTTTGGATTTCATTTGCAAACTGAGTTTAATGACATTCTCTAGACCCAGCATTTTAACTTTCAACATTCCCCAAATTAATAGACACCACTAATTTATTCACCCATTTCTGAACTATGAGCTCAGTTATATTATACAGCAATACAATAAAAGTTTAATAACATTTGTCAAAAATAAATTGAACAGAACACTTTAAATGTCTGTTCTCTGAGTTTGCATAGCTAATTTTGTAAACTTATTTCATTGTTTATTCCAATACTAAGCCCTCAAGAATTTGGTGGTACATTAAAGCAACTCATTATACAGATGAACACATCTTCCCTGGTTGTGCCTTTTTTCCCTCCATTGTCCATATTACAGATATGAGAGACCGAATCCAGTTTCCACAAACAGTTAACTTCATACGTTTATAGGGCTTGGAATTCCTAGTAGCTGTGTCTGGGGATTACATTATTCTTGAATCCCAGACTTTTGGTCAAGATTTAAATATTCTGCCCCATACAAAGCAATATGGCACATAATAAGAACTATTTTGCCTGTCATGAGTCTTTAAAACGTTGAATCACTAGTTTGGGTGAGACAGTAAAGGAAAGCAAACTTTTTAGTTATGCTTTTAAAGTGCTAATTCAAGACCCTGCATATCTGCACTCCTCAATCTTCCTAACTTTTTCTGTATTGAAGGTTAAGGCACTTTTCCATACTAATTTGATTTGCTCCATGAGCTTCATAGTTTTAAGAATAGATTTCATGAAAATCAAGGGCCTCCTAAAGATGAGGACAAAGAAAAATAGATCTCTGTGTTACAATGAAAAAGAGATACTTCCCATTGTATCCTGTAAAGTAGTTGTTAGGAAACCAAAATATACTCAAATTTTCCAGTAGAAAGTGGTTAAAAGTAATTGGAACAAAAGGCTTGATTTTTTTTAGAAGGGAAATACAGCAGTTTTGAAAGAAGACTGTAGCCGGGCTCGTTGGCTCAGCCTGTAATCCCGCGCTTTGGGAGGCTGAGGTGAGTGGATTGCCTGAGCCTGCGGGTTCGAGACCCGCCTGGGGAACTTGGCGAGACTTTGTCTCTACAATAAATCAAAATCAGCTGGGCATGGTAGTGCGTTCCAGCTACTTGGAAGGCTGAGGCGGAAGGATCGCCGGAGCCCAGCAGGTCGAGGCTGCAGTGGCCGGGAGCGGCCACTGCACTCCAACCTGGGTGACAGAGTGAGACTCCAACTTAAAAAGAAAAAATTTTAAAAAAAAGAAAGAAAGAAGATTGTAAATCCATAAGAACCAACCTTATCCAAGCAACCAGGACTCTGATTTAAGCAATCAAAAGTGGAAAAAGAAGATTAAGATGACTGATGTGAGGCAACTAGACTGTGTTTCTCCTATGGTGTAAACCAAGATAGAATCTCCTCAGCACCCAGAGAGGAACAGAACCAGCAGCACACCCCATGACTCATCAACAAAGTGGCAATAACTCCATAGGCAAAGAAGAGAAAAATTTAGCAGCCTGGGCTGAAAACAGTCAGTCTCTCTTCCGGATCATGTCACAGACCCAGAAGTTTCCAGACACAGTGGAGAAGGTGAATGAAGGGAATTCAGGAGTTCTGTGCTCCTGCTTCAGGTCTGAAGAGCCCCCTGAGCCTTGCAGGACTCCAGTTCCTCATAGGAAACTGCCTTACCCACAGCTGTGGCCTCCTAAAACTCACACAGAGTGATGCAGAAAATAGAGCAAGCACTGAGCAGCTCCATCCACCATATCCCAGGAACTCAACCCTTGTGAGAAAATACTTTCCAGCTGGCCTGGGAGGAGATGGGCCCCAAGAACACACTCCATGGCATCACACAGCTTTTTGGCTGTGAAGGGCTGCTGTGAGAACACTGGAGACCCTGAGGCAGCCTGCACTTTGTCATTGGAAAGGCAAACTGCTTTTGGAAAGGTAGGGGCTCATTGACATAGCAACCTCTCACTCTCTGTGTAAACTCTTCTGTGCTCGCCTGCATGACCACATTACCCCAGTAGCCTGGGCCTCCCTCCTAATCCCTACTGGGGTAGCTAAGAGTGTACACAGGTGGGGTTCTTCAGCTCCCTTTCCCCGTACTCTCCTGAAAGTCTCAAAACAGAGAATTTGGGTAATCCCTAGCACTTCCTGGAAGCAGCACAGGGCAGGCAGATACCCACAGTCACCATTGCAAATGGCTTTCTCCCACAAGCAGCACCTTCAGGTAAAAGATGACCTGCATAGTCCATCAAGTCTGATATAATGTTAGCTGTGGGAAAGGCCTGATACCAGACCCCAGCTAACACCACTTTCAAGCCACTCTAGCTACTCAGGACACCATGAGCCAGTGCAAGTACCCAGCACAGGAGTGTCACAGCAGGCAATTGAGAAACTCATCACACCACAGCTATATTCAGCCAACGGAACCCTACAATATCTATGTCAGCCTCCAGCTAACCTCAGATAAGAAGAGATAGTCTATCCAAATGAGAAGAACCCAAAGAAACAATTCTGACAATATGAAAAAACCGAGTTCTCCCATACCCCCAAAAGGCCACACCAAATCTTCAGAAACAAACCTTAATCAAAGTGAAATTGTTGAAATTTCAGACAAAGAACTTGAAAGGTTGATTATAAAATTGTCCGGTGAACTTCAGGAAAAAATTGAAAACCAACATAAAGAAATTAAAAATTATGGACAAGAAGGAAAAATTCTCCAAAGATATAGACACCTTAAGGAAAAACCATGCTGAAATTCTAGAAATGAAAGGGTCATTTAGGAAAGTACAAAGTGCAGTAGACTAAAACAAATAGAAGAAAGAATCTCAGAATTTGAAGACAAAGTTTTAGAATTAATTCAATTAGACTACAATAAAGAACAAAGAATCAAGAGAATGGAGCATAGACTACAAGAAACGTGGTATTATGTAGAACATCCAAACCAAAGAATCATAGGTATTCCTGAAAAAGAAAAAGCAACAAGTGTGGAAAAATTATTTGAGGGAATAATGGAGGAAAACTTACCTGGCTTTGACAGAGATTTAAACATCCATACACAAAAAGCCCAAAGAACTCCCAGAAAATTATTTTTAAAAAGGCAATTCTCAAGGCATATAATCAACCAGTTATGCAAAGTTAATGTGAAGGAAAGAATTTTAAGAGCAGTGAGGGAAAAAAATGCATCAAATATATTTCAAAAGTAAAAATATCAGCCTGACAGCAGACTTCTCAGAAAAAACCCTACAAAGCAGAAGAGATAGGTTCCCATCTTCAATCTCCTCACACAGAATAACAGTCAGCCAAGGATTTTGTATCCCACAAAACTGTTTCATAAATGAAGAGAAATAAAATAAAGTATTTATCAGACAAGCCAATGCTGAGGGAATCTTTCACTACTACACCAGCTCTACAAGAAATACTCAAAGGAGTTCTAATTACTAAAACAAAAGACCAAAATATACCAGTAAATACACATGATGGAATATTATGCAGCCATAAAGAACAAAATCATGGATTTTGCAGCAAATTGGATGGAGTTGGAAACAGTCATACTTAATGATTTATCACAGAAATAAGGAATGGAATACCACATATTCCCATTCATAAATGGGACCTGAACATTAATCACAATAGCACACGGGAGGGATTGCAGTTGCAGGAAACTGCCGGGGGTGAGGGGTCATGTCACAACACAAAGAGGACCTAGTCCTAAACCAGGAGAAGTGAGGACCAGTTGGAGGCCCAAACTTCACCTGCACATAGATTACTCATGTTCCTAATTCTGATTTGTACCCTATATCTCTATAATAAAATAAAGCTATAAAAATTTTAAAATGCTGGAAATTTTATATAGCTCACAGTCCTCATAAAAAATCAACACAACAGAGAAATAGATAAATAAATAAAACAACAAGATAACTACCAGTATGATGACTGGAATAGTACCTTACATATCATTCATAACTCTGAATGTAAATTATCTCAGTGCCTAACTAAAAATATATAGATTGGAAGAATGGATAAGAAAACACAACCCAAAAGTCTGCTGCCTTCATGAGACCCACTTAACACACAAAGACTTCTACAGACTCAAGGTTTAGGGTTGGCAAAAATATTTTATGCAAATGTAAACCAAAAACAAGCAGGAGTAGCCATTCTCATATCAGATAAAATGGGCTTTAAATTAACAACGTTTTTTAAAAAGACAAGGGTAGTTATTACATAATAATAAAGGGATCAATTCAATGGGAAAACATAACAATCTTAATTTTATATGCACTTAACACTAGAGCCCCCAGCTTTATAAAACAAATTCTACTAGATCTAAAAATAGACAAACATAGAGACAGAGAACAAGAGCAAGAGAGCACAATACAATAATTGTGAGAGACTTCAACACTCCACTGAAAGCAATAGACAGATTATCAAGACAGAAAGTCAACAAAGAAACATTTGAATTAAATTGGACCCTAGGAAAAAAGGTAACAGACATCTACTGAATATTCCATCCCAAAACTACAGAATATACATTTTTCTCCTCAGCACTGAAGATTCTCCAAGATAGACCATATGTTAGGCCAAAAATCAAGTCTCAATAAATTCAAAAAAGTCAAAATCATATTAAGCACCTTCTCAGATTATAGTGGAATAAAAATAGAAATTAACTCTAAGAACTTATGAAACCAATAAAAACATGGAAGTTAAACAATCTGCTCCTGAGTGATGTTTGAGTCAACACTGAAATTAAGATAGAAATTTTAAAACTTCTCAAAACAAATGACAATAAAAAAAGTTTTCAAAACCTCTGGAGCACAGCTGAAGCTGTACTCAGAAGAAAATTTGTAGCACTTAAGGCCTACATCAGTAAGACCAAAAGATCATATATTGACAACTTACATCAGTAATTAAGAATTTCTCAATAAAAAAATTCCAGGACCTGATGGACTCACAGCAAAATTCTACCAGACTTTCAAAGATGAACAAGTACTGATATCACTGAAGTTATCCCATAAGATTGAAGAGAAAGGTATTCTCTAACTCACTCTATGAAGCCAGTATCACTCAGATTCCAAAGTCAGGAAAAGACAAAACGATAACAGAAAACTATAGACCAATATCCCTCATGAACATAGATATGAAAACCTTCGACAAAATATTAGCAAACCAAATTCAACAGCACATTAAAAAAATAATCTACCATGACCGAGTTTTATCCTATGTATACAAGGAGAATTCAACATATGCTAGTCAATAAATATGATCCACTACATAAACAGAATTAAACATTAAAATATCATATGGTCATTTCAATAGACACTGAAAAAACATTTGATAAAATTAAGCATCCCTTTATTTAAAAAAAAAATCATCAGTAAGATAGACATAGAAATAACATTCCTCAAAATAAAAGCTATACATGACAAACCCACAGCCAATGGCATCCTAAACAGAGGAAGTTAAATGCATTCACCATCAGAACTAAAATAATGCAAGGATGACCACTTTCATCTCTCCTATTCAACGTAGTTCTCGAAGTCCCAGACAGAGCAATCAAGTTAGAGAAAGAAATAAAGGGTATTCAAGTTGGAAAAGAAGAAATCAAACTACCTCTGTATGCCAATTATAAGATCTACACCTAGAGAATCCTAAAGACTCCTCCAAAAAATTACTGAACTTAATAAATGAATTTGGTAAAGTTTAAGGATACAAAAATCAACACACAGAAAACAGTAGCACTGCTATACACCAACAGCAACCAAACTGAGATATCAAATCAAGAACTCAATTCCATTGGCAGTAACAGCCAAAAAGTTAAAATACCTAAGAATATGTTAACCGAAAAGATGAAAGAGCTCTACAAAGAGAACTACAAAACACTGATGAAACAAACAAATGGAGAAACATCCCATGCTCATGGATTGGAAGAATCAACATTGTTAAAATAACCATATTACCCTGAATAATCTACAGATTCAATGTAATCCCTATCAAAATACCAGTCATTTTTCACAAAATTAGAGAACAAAATTCTAAAATTCATATGGAACCAAAAGGAGTCAGAATAGCCAAAACAATTATAAGCAAAAAGAGCAAAGCTGGAGGCATCACATTACCTGACTTCAAATTATACTACAATTATAGTAACCAAAAGAGCATGGTACTGGTACAAGAGTAGACACACAGACAAATGAAACAGAATAAAGAACCAGAAATAAACCCAAATACCTACAACCAACTGATTTTGACAAAGAAGACAAAAACATACACTGGAGAAAAGACACCCTATTCAACAAATCGTGCTGGGGAAATTGGATAGCTAAGCATCTGGGGAGGCATACAAAATGATATGATGAATATTTGAAACTTAGAAAGGAGAAGGGGGAGGTGGTGGAGAGATGAAAAATCACCTATTGAGTACAATGTGCACAGGTAGGGATTGGGTACACTTAAAGTCCAGACTTCTTGGCCTCTTTACAATGAAATCATTTAACCAAAAATTATTTGTACTACCTAAAGCTATTGAAATAAAAATAAATAAATATATATTTAAAAATTAAACATAATAATAATCAAAAGGTAAACTAAAGTGAGTAATCAAAAAATGATATTCAGCTTGAACATTTTATTTCAACCTAGAATATCTAAATGTAAATTTGTTTACTGATCTTTAACTTAAACCAAGACCTTTTCCTGGGTATGGATCCACTGGTTGAAGTTCTGCTTCATCGTTGCACTTATGATATATTTGCTTCAGTTAAAAAAAAAAAGTTAGAGTCTAAAAGTATATCTGAAGTTACACAACTACATATTCTTTTCAGTCTTTTATATAGGTGTTGCCTAAAGATAATCTGAAAGCAATTTATAGCAATTCTCTTTCATATATCTTTCTGAAGGAATCAGCTTAATCCCTTCACCCCCCCCAAAAAAAACTTTTCTTGCTCTTGACACTTACATTAGCTAAATTTACACAGTCTTAAATGACACATTCTCTATATCAGCTACGGCTGGTATAAACAGATTTGAAACAAACAAAACATTTCAGCAAGCATACAACACAAATGAGGAAAGAAAAAGTATGCAAGCATATTAAAGGGGTGCCCACAACCTATGGGCATCGGTACATATTCTAGACAGGGGAAAAGGAATGTCAATTAATCTGGAGAATTGTTTGCTTTAAGGGACCATCTGCTATTAATCTCAAAGAATAAAAATGCAGCATCTACATCCTCAAAAGAACTTTTGACTACATCTGAACTATGTGTGAATCAAATAGAAAAGTATACAATATGTCAGCCATCAAGACTACAAATAACCTGTCATCAAATATTGAGGGTATATCTCCTTAGTCAATAGTTAAATAGCTAGCAGGGCTCGGTGGTTCAGCCTGTAATCCCACACCTTGGGAGGCTGAGGTGAGTGAAATGCCTCAGCTCGCGGGTTCGAGACCCGCCTGGGCAACTTGGCAAGACCTCATCTCTACAATAAATCAAAAATTAGCCGGGTGTGGTAGCACGCGCCCGTAATTCTGGCTACTCGGAAGGCTGAGGCAGAAGGATTGCCAGAGCCCAGCAGGTCGAGGCTGCAGTGGCCGGAAGCGGCCACTGCACTCCAGTCTGGGTGACAGAGTGAGTCTCCAACTCAAAAAAATAAAAAATAAAAATAATTAAATAGCAATAGTCATTCATTCATTCACTTATTTTTTTAAAAAGCTTTTTTTTCAAAACCTAGTATGTACTAAACATTGTACAGAGCTGGAATTACAAAAGAATGAACAGCATGGACTCCTTCCCTCATGAAATCCACAAATGACTGGAGAGAGAGACAATTAAATAGCTATAAAACAGTGCATGGTAAGATATAGCCCCTGATAAGTAGGATTCAAGTAGCTGGACTGACAGCTGGAAACACCTCGGAGAACAGTGAATTGTTAGTATTCTCTCCAACACTAAAGTAATATACAAGATTTATGGAAATTTCAAAGACTTCCATCTTAATGGAGATTGAAAATTATGACAGAAACTGAAGTGAAATTGAGCTATGTCTCAGAGACTAGAAGTAAATGATGATAAGTAAATGAAGGCACAGAGTCAAGAGAATATTGCTAGTGATTTATAAAACAGTTATTTTAAAGTCTATGGAGTAGATAATTAAAGAGTTTTGTAAGAGAAAAATCAGATGACTTGAATGATATTAAGAGTGTTGTACTTTCTTTTTTTTTTTTTTTTTTTAAAAAAAGCAGGATTTATTGAGAGGACA
>NW_007018362.1:0-2047 GCF_000164805.1 Carlito syrichta
AGAAGTTCTCTATATTATTGCCAGGAACCCACCCTGTCTGTATGCCCAGCCTTTCTCTAGCTATCTCCTTTCTCAAAACAGGAATTTCCACTCTCTGCCACAAAGAAAAAAAATAAGTTTCAGGTCAACCACATGAATTATTTGACTGCTTTATTCCATAAGTGAATTCTGTTGTAAGGTTTTTGGTGTTGTAACTGCTAAATATCATTGAGAAGAAAGAAAAAAACGTAAAATAGTTGTAAGTGATTTATGATTAACTATGATTCAGACCTATCATTCCTTAAAATTCAAATTTTAAAAGTTAATTTTAAGAGTATCTATATACTTGTTTTAGAAATAATTATACATCTGCTGAAAATATAATATACATACATAATATCTAGGCTTGTTGCCATAGAAAATACAAGGAAAATGACAGTTGATTTTTAGAAACAGTTGCTATTCTTCTAACAGAAGATAAAATCGACAAGTTTTTTCATCCAAATATTTAAAAATAAGTCAAATTGAAGATAATGTTACAAGTAAAATTTAAATGTGCCACAAAGAACATTTATAATTCTAATGTAAGACTACAGTATGGATATTTTAATGGTGTGATCTTAAAATTAAAGTTATTAAATCTTGCTATAAACAGAAATACAATAGTCTTGATTATATATAAACATATTTTTATGTTCATAGATATAAAACATATTTTTTCTCATTTGAGAATAACTTCCCGAACAATCACTAAACCTAGAGTGAAGTTTAATTGAATTATGTTAATTTTGTCTTCAAACCAGGTGTGATTACTTTTTCTTTTTTGAGTTGGCCCTCACTCTATTGCCCAGGCTGGAGTGCAGTGGCATGCCCACAGCCACCGCAGTCTTGACCTGATGGACTCTCGTGATACTTCCGCCTCAGCCTTCCAAGCAGCTGGAGCTATAGGCATGCACCACCACACCCAGCTAATTTTTTGATTTATTGTAGAGATGAAGTCTCACTAAGTTGCCCAGGCTGGTTTTGAACCTGTGTGCTCAGGTAATCCTCTCACCTCAGCCTCCCAAAGTGCTGGGATTATAGACATGAGCCCCCTAGCCTGGCTTGAGTCATAATTTTAGTATTATTTTCTTTTTATTGATAGAAGTATTTAAGTCTACATATTTTCCTCTGATTGCTGCTTTAGCAGTGTCCTGTGGAGTCTGTTATATAGTATTTTCATTGTTTTTGTTGCATAGAAATTTTATACCTTTTATTTATATCTTCCCTTTGGCCCTAGATTTTTAAATAAACTGCATAATTTTCAGGTAGTCAGAAAATGTTGTTTCTATTATTTCTACATTTTAGAATATACTGAGGTTTTGGAGGGGTGAGAGCAGCTAATATATAAACAATTTTCATAAATATACAATGGGAAATTTTTTCATTTCAGCATTTAGACCTCAAAAATCTTTGCATCAGAACTATCACACATCAACCAATAAACATTTGAGTTGTTTCTAGGGATTTAATATTTTGTGAGCACTTATGTATGTGGTATGGTACAGAGGTACAAGAATTTCTTGTGTGTATGTTCCTAGAAGACAAGTTGTGGATTTGTTAGCGAAAGGGTGAAGTCAGAACAGAGTCACTTAGCCAAAGAACAGCCATTTTAACATTGTTTAAGCTTTGTCATACTTTGCTAGCTCTCTGTCCCATTCCCCATTTCCTAATCATGAGCCAAGGACAGAACCAGCTTTCTGGGGGTAGCTATTGATAATTGTTTTGCATTTCCCAAGTATGTCTTGCACTAATTAATACTCTATTCTAGGTTACCAGCTATACAAGACCAAGCTGACCTAATTGCAATCAGCCTTTCGTGACTGCCCACCAGACCACCAGAGGCTGAATCCCCTGAATTCACAAGACTGGTTGTCCTGACAGCACCGAGGACACAAGACCAGTGTTATCAATACTCAGGAATGCAGCTGCTGGAAAGTTTTTTTTATCCTGTCTCCTTGATTAAAACTTTAAAAGCCCTCCTTCCTCAACCCCCTTGAGCAGAAATAAACTCTTTTGCTTTACTTTT
>NW_007018362.1:2324-42348 GCF_000164805.1 Carlito syrichta
TTTTTGGGAGAGCTTGGGGATATCTTCATGTGCAGATAACATTAACTTTTTGAACAGTGAGTTAAATATTGGTAAAATGCTGTGGATGGAGGATGAGTAGCAAAAGGGGTGGACTTCATTTGACTGTTTATGCTCAGATTTATTCATTACCCATGCTTTTTTTGTGCTGTATAAACTCTGTTTCCCAAGCTCCCTAGTCTACTAGCTTCTGGCTGGATTTAACCAGTGTTAGGCACCGGATGAAACTGGAGAGGAAAGAAGGAAGAGTGAAAACAGATTATTACCCACTGCTGCTGGGCCTTGGCTACATCTCCTCAACATGTCAAATGCCCAAAGGGCAAATCTACAGTTACAGGTTCTTTTAGGTAACCAAACTTTTTGGCGTTTATTGGCTTCTTTTTGTTGCTAGTTTATGTTCCATTTGTCATATATGATTCATATATGAGTATATGAGTAAGGTCTTAGTCTTAAAATCTAAGATTTATGAATGGCATCTAAGTATATGAATTATATACTTTATATATGCATATATAATTGATTCATATATGAGTATATACACTATTAAGAATTGTACATTTTGTTTTTGACATTCACATTACATTAACATCTTTCTGGTGTTAATCTTTATCCAATTTAGCATTTCCCACATAGGAATATTATGTTTTTCCTACTCTGTTTATTAAATAGCCCCAACTCTCCTCTGATCTGGCATGTCCCCTCTGTCAATACATCAGATTTTATATATGCATGGTTCTTTTTCTGAGTTCTCTTTCATATTTTGTCAATTAGAGATTTTATACCTGTTTTAGTGTATTAATTGCAGCATTGCCTAATAAATCTTGCAATCTTTTGGCACTTTCTCCCTGGTTTTAGTAAGTATCCTTGCTATTATATATCCTATGTACTTTCATATTTCCTTACAACCAGTTATCAAGTTCTTATGAACATTTTTAAAATTTATATTGAGATTGCATTGAATCAAATAGGTCAGTTGGAAGAAGTGATATCTTTGAGATATTGTCTTTCTGTCTATATATATAATATATTTTGTATTTATTTAGGTATTTGTTGTCTATTTTAAAAATAAGCTATTTGTCATTCTACTTCTAATATTTTTAGAAAGTTTGTAATTCTTATCTACTAATTTATCTAATTAATTTGTATCTATTATTGCATTATTTAAGAGCTTCGGGGCCATTGCTTTGCTTGACTCTGATGTAGCCATGTGCTCTTTGAGCTATGGCTGTCGCCATGCTTCCTGGCTTTGGCCCCCTTCCCCACCTTGGGGAGGTGAATCATCTCTCTCTCTCTCTCTCTAATTTACTTTCAAATAAACTATATTTCTAATTAAAAAAAAAAAAGAACTTCGGGTTTCGTCTTTCTTTAGACAACTGTTTCCTTAGTCTGTGTAACAACATCTCCCTTCTTCCTTTTCACCCACAACCGCTTTAATCACTAATTTTATAGTTCCTAATGTTTAATTTGGTACATTTAGCTACGCGTATACAGATAACACTTTATTCTGTATTCTTTTTTTTTTTTTTTTTTTTTGAGTAAGAGCCCCACTGCGTGACCCAGGCAGAAGTGCAGTGGCACGCTCACGGCCACTGCAGCCTGGACTTACTGAGTTCAGGCGATCCTTCCGCTTCAGTCTCCCAAGTGGCAGGAACTACAGGAGTTTGCCACCATGCCTGGCTAATTTTTTGATTTATATAGAGACGAGGTCTTGCCACGTTGCCCAGGCTGGTCTCGAACCTCAGGACTCAGACAATTCTCTGGCCTGAGACTCCCAAAGTGCTGAGACTAAAAGTGTGAGTCACCGAGCCCAGCTTTATTTTTTATTCCTAATTGTAGTGGGTTAAATAATGTTGCTCTCAAAATGTGTGTCCACTCAGAGCCTTAGAATGTGACTTTATTTGAAAATCGGGTCTTTGTTGATGTAATTAGTTAAATGAGGTCATATTGGATTAAGGTGGACCCTAAATTCAATGACTGGTGTCTTTATACGAAGAAAGGGCACACAGAGACACAGGGGGGAAAAGTCACAATAGACAGCCAGGGATTTAGGATGGTACAGCCACAAGCCAAGATATGCTAGAGGTCACTGGGAGCCTCCAGAAGCTAGGAAGAAGCAAGGAAAGATTCTTCTCTAGAGCCTTCAGAGGAAGGGTGGCCTTGTCATCACTTTCAATTCAGCCTCCATAATTGAAAGATAGTAAATTTCTATTGTTTTAAGTCACTCAGTTCGTAGCAATTTGTTATGGCAGCCCTAGGAAAACTTACTGCTTTTCTCTCAGTACACGCTCAATTCATACTTCAGGTGACATCCAAGTTGCCTCCAGTTTTCTGCTACCCCAAATTGCTGCAATAAACTATCTTTTGTGAAGCCACCTGTGGAACTCAGCTGAAATTTCACTTAAGGACATTCCTAGGAATGTAGTTTATACTTTTTAAAGGCTGTACAAGCATAGAAATAGACACGCACTTAATGTTGATGCTGTAAAATCTAAGATTTAGATTTTAAGATCTTACTTACGTTTATTCCACGTAGAAATGTATGTGTATGATTTTTATCATGGTAAACCAAAGCAGACGAAAGTCATCTAACTTACATTGGTCTGACAAAAAAATCCCGGGGAAGATGATTCTTAAGACACATCTATAACAAATAAACTTGAGCTGAAGGAGAGAGAATATTTCCAACAGTGGGAGCCTTTTAAGTTTACTCTATTCCTTACTGTTAATGAACATTTATTTGCCATTAGTAACTATTTACAGCAATATCATAATCTTTTGCAGGGTTGGGGCTTTTGGATTTTTTAAAGTAACACGGGGAATCTGTTTGCTAGAATCTTATAACAACATCTTAATGTAAAGATCAGTGAAATTCTCAGAAAATTTCTGCAGAACACCAAAGCAGTCAACATGTGGATACCACTTTAACTGGATTTCTTTTGGACATCTTTATGTTCTTGTCCTCATTAGTATAGTGGTGAGTATCCCCGCCTGTTTCGTAGGTAGACCGAGGTTCAATTCCCCGATGAGGAGACAAAAAGGAAAAGAACGGCTGCCTTTTTTTTCCGCAGATGGTAGCAATATTGATCAATCTTTCAATTTTCCTAGAGATCACTCCTCAGAAGATAACTGTTTCTGTTTTGCATTTCTGCTGTTATTTTGCTTTATTTTAAGTCGAACTCCCCCGTGCTGACTTGTCAATGGAGAGAGAAATTCTAGGCCGGGCTTCTGGTGAGGAGTTGACTTGGGGGCAGAAAGCGCCGACTCCTCAGGCAGATGGTAAAGTGTTAAACTGTATCACTTACAAATTAGATGATGTCTTGGGTTATTTTACTCCTCTCCTTTTATCTGTAAATTTAGGGTAATAATTTGTACCTCATGATTATTTTTTTTTAATTTTTAAAGATTACAATTCAGGGTTAGGTATACAAATTTCATTATGCAGTTACCTTTGTTGATGAGCTGTAACCACCGTTCTCCCCCGGCAGTTTCCCACTACTGCTAATCCCTGTCTTATAGTATTATGATAATTGTTCAAGGTTCGCTTATGAGTGAGAACATGGATACTCAGTTCTTTGTCCTTCTTTATGGCTGCATAATATTCCATCGTGTATATGTACCACATTTTTTTCCCAGTCCTCTTTCTATGGGCAGCACAGTTGGTACCTCAGGGTTCTTAGGGAGATTAATAAGTGATGATAAATGGAAAACGAGTTAGTAACCTATAGGACAGTAAAATGTAGTATCTGGAGTTATCTTTTCTATTGGAAATTAATGATATTTCTACTAAGCAAAATGTATTTGAAATGGTTTGGGGAAATATTTGCATTACTATCAATTATCTACAAGTCAACTTTCCCCCTATAGCACTCTAGAATAGTTTAATAAATAATAATTTGGCTAAAGGTGCACACTCAGATAGAATCAAGTAATTTTCAGAGGTCCATTAAACAATGAATATTATACCTGTTTTTCTGGAGAAAGTGGGCCGTAGTTAAGCTCTTGCCAGAAAAGATTAAGTGCTATGACAAGCCTGAAGAAAGGGCCTATGGTAGCCAGGTAAAAGTGTAGTTCCTTCAAAGGTGTCGGCAAATTGAGAAACTTTGAGGCTATTGAACTAGCCACTGAACAGAACATAGTAGACAAATCTATGGTTGCAGATTATATACCAGTTACTGATTGGATGGAGTCAGTATACTATTCATTATCAGGGTCTTAATGGACGGGACCATGAAATTAAGGTTACAATAGCCTACCATTAGGAGTCATTCATTCTTTCCAGATTTAAGAACAGGCTAGGCCAGGCGCGGTGGCTCAAGCCTGTACTGTAATTCCAGCACTTTGGGCAGCCAAGGCGAAAGGATTGCCTGAGCTCAGGAGTTGGAGACCAGCCTGGGCAACTTGGTGATATACAGTATACAATATTTTTTATCTACAATATATCAAAAAATTCACCAGGCATGGCAGCACGCACCTGTAGTTCTGGCTACTTGGAAGGCTGAGGCAAAGGATCGCCTGAGCTCAACAGGTCAATGCTGGGGTGATCGTGAGCGTGCCACTGCACTCCAGCCTGGGTGACAGAGTGAGACTCTGACTCAAAAAAAAGAACAGGTTAACCTTTACTGTTAAATGAGAAACTGTGGGAATATTATCATCTCTTCTCTAAATAGGTCTTATATAATGGGTTCAATACTTGAAAGTCATGTTTCTTTTTTTTTTTTGAGTTGGAGTCTCACTCGGTCGCCCTGACTGGAGTGCAGTGGCCACTTCCGGCCACCGCAGCCTCGACCTGCTGGGCTCCGGTGATCCTTCCGCCTCAGCCTTCCAAGTAGCCAGAATTATAGGCGCGCGCTATCACGCCCGGCTGATTTTTTGATTTATTGTAGAGATGAGGTCTCACTGCCCAGGCGGGTCTCGAACCCGTGGGCTCCGGCAATCCACTCACCTCAGCCTCTCAAAGGCGCGGGATTACTGGCTGAGCCACCGAACCCAGCTGAAAGTCATGTTTCTAATTTATATTATACTTTATTAACCATTTTAATTGATGAGAGGGAGGGGGAGGTCCATGGGATCTCGTTTTTCATGCTGATTATGTCAAAGATTGAATTTTATCTTATTTTAATTATTACTTGTTTAGAAAGAATGTCCATGCCTACCATAAGACATTTTAAGGCAATGGGTGTTATAATCACACAGAATTTAAGCAATAGTTCTGATGGTTAAGATGAGGCATGCCTGTTTGTTCTCTATTTTATGTTTGGTAACTCCCCTAAGAATATAGGTTATCTGTGTAGATTTAATGAGATCCCCAGGTATGGGGAAGTTTGTTTTAAGTTAGTGGTATACCTGTAATTTGAGCCCCAATGTCAAAACCATGAAGCTTTGACAGTTGGTGCACTTCAGCAGATGTTAAAGTTAATTTAGAATTTATGTTGCATAAGAGCAAAAGTCAGTTGACAACCTTTTTATCTTTTAGTGCACAATCTTTTAGGAAAACTTAAGTTTCCAACAGAGTCAAATTGGGACTCTCTGCTCAGTTTTTTATCCCCCACCTCCACCCCCACCGTATCCAGTGTGTGTGTGTGTGTGTGTGTGTGTGTGTGTGTGTGTGTGTGTGTGCGGTTTTACTAGACATACTTGGTTGGGGTTCACCCTATCCTGCTCATATTTATGCAATTCTTCCACAGAGTCTCAAATCAGTATCCTTAGGATTTAAGGTTTTCCCATGACAATTATTGCTTTATTAGGGATAGGAACTTGAGTTTGCCTTAATTCCTTGGCATTTTGATATACCATGGCACTCAATCAAACCCAGAGTCTTTGTTGGCCTATTTAACAGTTTCTCAATATGATTATGTTATTCTCTGGCATTTTAAAGATGCAGGGGTTAGGCATTTAGAGACACTTTTCAAGCCCTGTGCCATGAGGTGTCATGTGTGCCTTTCCCTGTGACCCTTGGGATCAGATTCTTTTTTGATGGTAGAGGCTCATGCAGCAGCACCATAAGGTCCTAGTGAGCCACCTACTTTTGGGAGAAGTTACTCAGCATGTCACATGAGCAACTACCTAGAGGGCCCATATATTGTACAAGGTTTTACTCTTTCTTTTGAATGCTCTGTACAATAAGCCTGCTTGACTCACAATTAATGGTTACCTAACATCAGTCATAGTTTGTGCTAGAATTAAGACCCCCAATTTAATCTGAGACACACGCACGGGTCTAGTTCAAGACACATGACAAAAAAAGGGATTGCTTTACAGAGGCCCCTGATACCATACTCCTGCCCCTAAATATCAATTATCAAAACTTCCAACCTAGGTTAAATCTATTACTGTTGGGATTCAGCAAATGCAGTACAAGCAGCATAGCTCAATGTGTAGGCTGGCTAGCAGACAACAATACAGCCCAAAACATGGTAGCTAGTAGGCAGAAGCTCAAAGTACATGCCCACTTGCAGGCAGCAGAACCTGCTAGCAATCCAAAGACAGAGAAGAAAGCCCCTCAGTGGTGGTGTCATTACCTAGACATCCTGCTCACAGAGCCAACTGTTGTGGACAACCACTTAAGACAAGATGGACCCCCTTCCAATGAATAGTTGGAGGCTGAGACCAATTATGCCATACATACACCAAGAGGGAATGAAAAGATTTATTGCTCATAGATGGTGGCTTTCTAAGGAAATCTAAGCAGGCACCCAAACAGCCTGTTCGGCTTGAGTGAAGGGAGGTGAGAGTGGTGCTAGACTTTACTGCGGCTGAGTGGGACCAGGGGGAGAACTTCTATATGTAGATCAGGGCTTTCATGGTTTAAACTTTTTACCATGACCAAGAGATCAAGGGAGGGAGCACATGGGCTTTCTTACCAGTTTGGCCAGACATGGGGTAAGAATGAAAGAGAGGTGCTGGGATTGAAAGCTGTCACTAGTCAAAAATCAAACATAGAATCAGGTTCTTTAGCACAATAGTATTGGCAAACAGAGCATTTTGTTATTTTTAAAATTTTGGTTATGGTTATTGAGTTGTACATGTCTAATTAAGCCACATTTAGATTAGGTAAAAATAAAACAGTATATTTAATCAGAACCAACACAGACAGTTTGAGGGAATATATATATATTAAATTGTGGGGTACAATTAAGGATTAAGTAGACAAATATTCATTGTGCAGTTACCCTTGTTGATGAAGTGTGCCCCCCCTTGCCCAGGCAGATATCGACTACCTTTAAATATATATATATTTTTTTAGATTAGAAAACATAGTTTATTTAGAAAGTAAATTAGAGAGAGAAACAGGAGATTCACCTCCCCAAGGTAGGGGAGGGGGCCAGGAAACATGGCAATAGCCATAGTTCAAAGAGCACATGGCCACATCAGAGTCTAGTAAGCCAGTGGCTGCAATGGTGGTGGCGATGGCATAACAATGGCCAAAGACAAAATTCTTTAAGAAGCTGTAAAAAAAAAAATAGTCACAGATAAGCACACTCTTTTTCTGTAGGCCTGTCTTCATCCTGGGCCAAGTAAGAAAACGCAGTTAAATTGGCAAGGCCTAATCATCTCCCTAATACTTGTAAATCATAATATCAGTTCCTGAATGGTAGCTTGTTAGATAGAAGAAGCTAGACATATAAGAGACTACAAATAATATTTGAGACTGAAAGTCCAGGAAATCACAGTTATTATTCCTGCTACTACTTGTTGAGAGTAGACTATAGGTATTTAATGTTACACTAGACATTAATGCAAGTATACTAGAGCTGATAGAAAGCAATTTAAGTGGAGCACTGTGTAAGAATGAATGAAAGGTGAGGGAATTGAAGTGGTTGCAAAAGAAGGCAAAGTAAGGCAGAGACTGCAAGAAGTCTCTTTCACCCAAACATCATTGCTTTCCCCAATAATGCCACTTAGCATTACATACAGTTCCTGACTGTGCAGAATTTAAACTCATGTTTCAAATTCAATTAACAGATTAATCCCCTGAATATCGAATATCTCAGTACATGTGGCATGGTTTTTTGTCTTTTTTCTACTATATCTTAATACTAATAAAGTGATTTTCACAATATTAAATTTGACAAGGCAATTGTCTACCTGAGTATAAAAAAAGCCAGAGTATAAGATCTGAGAAGAAAGAAAAACTTGAATTTAATATTCTTGGGCTACAGAAAACTCATGAAATCTTAAAATTAACTTGGTTTCCATGTTCTTTTTTTATATAGCTTTCATCCTTGCAATGTTCAGAGGTATGGCCACATTCACCCTCATATGCATTTTCTTCTTTGTCCAGAGCTTGCTAGCACACAATATGCAGAGAAGAAAGAAAAGCAGGAGAATCTTGGAATGAAAGAGAGTGGGTAGAAGGGATGGATGAAAACAGGAGAATAAATCAAGAAAGAAGGAAAAAACTGCATTTCTGTGTTGAGTTGAACCAACTTGTGTGAATAAATAAGACTGTTTTCCCGGCAGCTGATGCAAGGCAGAGTTGCACAGCAGAAGCATGCTGGACCTACAACCCAGAGGTCAATGGGTAAAACCATGCTAACACTTTCAGAAAACAAGGCGCTTGCATGGACCTCAAAAATATTCTCTGGTTTTCCCACCTCTAAGACTTTCCCAGAAGAGAAGCACAAAACAGTTTATATAAACCAGAGCCAAATACACTACTTCCCATTTCTTGTACTGTCCCCATATCCTGAAGAATCTAATCTTTCATCACTTTCAACATTTTAAAACCGACATAATTTGAGAAGACATTATAAGGTCTCTTGTTGTCTTTCTCGAGTTCCTGCCTCGCTGCTTCCTTCCCTCTTCTGCAAAGGTTCTCAAATGTGTCTCATGAATGACTGAAGACCAAAAGTGACCGTGGCAGAGAATATTACTTTTTAAATGTCTAAGTCCTTCCTTTCCTAGGGTAAGATAGTGAAACATACTAGAAGAGGAACTGAATTAACATGGAATCTCCATTGTTCTAGGCAGTGCATCACCAGTGCTTCCACTTTGTCCTTATTGATGGGAAGGAAGGGTTTCAGTGGCAATTGAGGGATAACAGAGAACGAAGAGTAGAAGAGAGAGAAAGAGAAGAGGGGCAAGGAGAGGGGCCTGGAGAGAGGAGGATAAAAGAGATAAGGAAAAGTGAACACTAGAATGGGCCTGCTGAAAAAGGAGAAGCACGAAAGAAGTGAATTCTGAGGGAGATGAAGAAAACCTTGGAAGTGGGCAATGACTCCACTCCCCGCAACACCCTGACCCTAAAGAACTCAGGAAATACCAAATGGGAACATGCAGGAAAAAATCAGAAAGATAAGAGGGGCTTAAGTCCTCTGTCTTGTGTTGTAAGTGGTAACTTTCATGCTTCTTTCCTGTCTTTGGATTCTTCTGAGGTTTCCCCATGCTTACTCCAGTCATTACTAAATTAGACACATCTTCTCCCCAAGTTCAGGAAAAAACGTATGTGTTCTGCTCTTATTGCGTCTCCTCTAAGTATATGCCATCTCCCAGGGTCCTTCTGCTTAGCAATCATTGATTGACACCAGTGAAAATGTTCCCAAATGGATCTCACTCTTTTTTTGAGCTTGACCTTCATCTTCAGTTGTGCACCTTAATCAGCTGCTTAACAAATGTACTGTGTGGAGATTGATTACCTGCTCAGTAATAAAAAGTTTCCGATAGTAGTTGGAGTCCCTCAAGTGATTTAGACACACTTTGGGAAACCCTAGAAGTCCTTTAAAGCTTTGCATTCCCTTCTCTCTTCTCGCAGATCCCATCCTTTCACCAGTCAAATTAGGAGTCAAGAAAGAGAGAGCTGGAAGTTCAATCTGGAGAAAAGCAGACCTGATCTTCTAATACCAGTGTTTCTGGTAAAAAGCCACTTCACATTTTTTATGTCAAACATATCCAGGGATGAAGGATTCCTGCTGCCCTGGCCGCTGGTATATTTCTGAGGTCTACTGTAAGGGTGGGAAAAGTTCCACAATTTTTCAGACACACGAGATAAGATTCCCTTAGCTCTTCTTCCCCTGGGGACACATGATGTAGTGAAAATGAGGGAAATATAAAGAATATGCAGACCGGCCGGGCTCGGTGGCTCAGCCTGTAATCCCGCGCTTTGGGAGGCTGAAGTGAGTGGATTACCTGAGCCCGCGGGTTTGAGACCCGCCTGGGCAAATTGGCAAGACCTCATCTCTATAATAAATCAAAAAATCAGCCGGGCGTGGTAGCACGCGGCTGTAGTTCCAGTTACTTGGAAGGCTGAGGTGGAAGGATCGCCGGAGCCCAGCAGGTGGAGGCTGCAGTGGGCAGGAGCGGCCACTGCACTCCAGTCTGGGTGACAGAGTGAGACTCCAACTAAAAAAAAAAAAAGAATACGCAGACTTGCTGTGCTCATAGTATCTGTTAAGTGAAAATCTTGACTTTTGTCTAAAACCATTTAAAGTCTTACAAAAATCTATAGCATTGTACACAGAAAAAACGTACAAACATTCATTTCCAGGATTTGCATAGATTGTTTAAATTCCAAGGTAAAGATAGTAGCTATGTAACCAAAGGACAAAATGGATGACTACCCATTTCATCCAATTGTTTGGATTTTATTTTAGTGGGTTTTTTTTTTTTTCCCCTCGGGTTTCTCTGTATTATGATCTTTTCTAAGACCTGGGGAACTCGGAAATCAAAGAGACAAATGCTATTGCTCTCAGAGAATGTATATGCTACTAGGGCCCTCCCAAACCACACTCCATCCCCAGAACAAGAAAATTCTCCCACACCAAGTGAAGTTATTCTAAAATCTCCTGGCAAAGATCTAGAAGTGATTCTGTTGGTCTTTGGTGGGTATAATTAAGCAAAACTAGACTAGATCTTAAGTTCCTCAAGAACAACAAGCTTGGTTGGCCAAATGTAGAATCTCTATCAAACATGTTGTCAAAACTAGCATCCCTACCTGGACAGGGACTTGAACCCTGGACTCTCCAATTAAAGGTCTGATGCTCTATCAACTGAGCAACACTTGAAGTATGTTTTGGTTCCTTCTATTAATAATTTAATTCCATCAGTAATTTGAATCACCAGGGAAAGCCAGAGGAATCCATAGTTTCAGGAACTACCCACCAGGATCTTCCAAAAGTGTGGCTCAGTCACCTGGGCTGTTTAATTATCAAGCAGTTCGTTTATCCCCACACTGCTTTCATTAATGTGCACAGTTGTGGGGAGAATGAAGATTGTTCCTAGAGTCAATTATTGCTGAAAGAAGTTCATTGGTCTGGGGAGAGGGACCTGCAGAGACTGCATTTTCAGGCTGCCTCACCAGCCCGGAGGGTAGAACCAGGAGGAGGAGTAGACCATCTTCTGGCTCCCTCCTACTGTGGTAGCTTTTCTGTCCTCTCAATAAATCCTGCTTAAAAAAAAAAAAAAAAGAATGGCTGGAGCAATTGAGGAGGATCCTCAAGATAATCAAAAGATGCAGAAGGCATTTTGACCTATCTTCCACACTCCTGCCGTGTTCCTTTTCCATTGCTTGCCCTCACCTGACCCTCTTTTTTCACCTGCAGGCTTGCTCTTTTTTTCCTCACATACCCTTCTCCCCATCACATCTCTCTGCTAGCCTAAGGCTATGGGTGGTGAAATGAAGAGATAGGATGTGATCTATTCTACAACGAAAGAGAGATGTGAGAGGCAGAAGGACCAGAACAATGGTTCTCAACCAGGGGTGATTCGGCCAATGTCTGGAGATATTTCTGCTTGTCGCCCCGGGGGCGGAGGAGCTACATGCAACTAGTGGGTAGTTGTCAGGGTTTCTGCTAAACATCCTGAAGTGCCTGGGACAGCCCCTGCAACAGTCTTCTGTGTGCCTTCCTAAGGCAGTACTCATAGGCATTGTGGAGTCGTCGGGTTTCTACCGTATTGTTTATTTCCTATTTTCTTCTTTGTAAAAGGTATTTCAGTTCTCTACGAATTCCGGTGAGATATCCGAAAGGTCTTACGCTAAGGAGCTGCCATGCCCCTTCCAGCTATCGCCCTGGACCAAGGCAAGCCAGACTCCTGTTCTCCGGAGCCCTTCGCCTCAAGGAGCCCAAGGTTTTTAAGCACTTTCCTCGAAATCTAAGTCTGAGACTTTGAGACTTTTGGGACAGTCCCTGCAAATGTAACGGCAACCAGATCCGAAAAAGTGGCCTGGAGCTTGGATCGTTCCTGTTGACGGGTGTGACATTTCTTACATGGGATGGTAAGAAATCTGGCCGCCAAATGGTGTTGACACACTGATTTGGAGTGACTATCACTCACATTGGACGCAATCCAGCACTCTGCTATTACCCGGTCACCGCCCATTCTTAGGCTTCAGCCGCAGTGTGGGTCCATGCCGCGGCTGTCATGCACTCGTATTCTCACCTCGAGGCCCCTTCGAAACTGTACACGAGAGCAGTGGAGGGGTGCGGGGGGTGCCGTGATCCCTGTGCAGTATCCCCACTCCCGCCGCTGCCCCCCAAAACCGTTGCTCCATTCCCTCGGCTCGCTCCACACCAAATGCCAGGGTGTCTTCCGGGAGGGGCAACACCTCTTCCTCTGAGGACTCTTGAAACTGTTGCCTCACCATGTCAACAGGTCCTTATGACTGTTCACTCCAGCCTCCAATTATTGTGATGACGTCATTCTAGACAAGGGACAGACATTCCTAGCGTGAATGGGACCGCTCTTCTAACTCCACCTGCGGGAACTTTGCCCTCTAGTGGCGATGTGTGGAATGCAGCGTGTAATGCGATCGGCAGTGGAAAGAAATCACGTTTTAAGAGTGTAAAACATTATTCTTCGCTTTTGCATTAAACTTCTGACAAGAGGTGAATATAACTCAACCAGAAAAATGCATTATTCAAAATTTCCTGCATTTTTTGTTGCATTGGTGATCTTGTATTAGTGATCTTGCATTAGTCACCTTCACTAACAAAGGACAGTAACAACATTTCAGAGGGTCGCTGTAAACTGGTATTTATTGGTGGTGACAGATGGATGCACCCTTTGACTTCAGTTCACATCTCCTGTCGAAGCATCCCTCTCTACAAGGCTCTTTCTTTATGGGTTCAAATAATTAAACTCGTTCCATGCCTCTAGGGGTACAGGAATGATAATACCCTACTATTACTTGTCCTGGAGAACTATCCCTCATGGTTATTCTCTACTTTACACATCCCTTTAAGTAATCCTTATACTAAAAATAAAAGTGGGTGCTTTCTAGATGTCCCACTAGAAGATCCTCTAGCATGCATATAGTAGTTTAAAAGGTTCAGTGTTACTAGAAGGCATTCTATGAAATACATAAGCCTCACTACCTCCTCATTTCTCAAGTTACCTTGTCCAGGTGCCATCAAAATTAACATTTCTAACTGTTTCCTTCTTGGATTTACAGAGATCTCTATTTCCCTAAAGAATATGGATAACTGCTATTATTGATTAGTTGATCTAGATATTATTTATTTACTCTCTACTATGCTAAACAGCTTTTCTACACCATCCACTACTTCTCAGCTTTCTAAAATCATTATATTTCAGCTTTTGTTTAATTCAATATCATTGCTTATATTACTTCCCTATGAAAATAATACACACAGCTTAACATTGTTATGAGTTATGATTATGTTTCCATTCTTTCTTGGATGCTAGTGTTTGCCTGAAGAGAAAAACTTTGAAAAAAACTCATGTGCCTAAGTTTCTCTGTGCCTATTGTTTATAATTCCTTTACCTTCAAATAGCTTTTCAACAAAATTTTCTACAATATCAATCAGACCAGGCAACCTATCAATTCAAATTTTCTTCAGAGTTACTTTTCCAATTGACCCACTCATTTGCTTTCAGTCTGGGCTGGTTCCTCTAAGTGTCTGCTGTACAGCTGTCATCTAAATTTTTTGTTGTTATTGTTCTCTTCTGTTCATAATTTGTTTTATCCCTCTCCTGAATAGCACTTGCTGCTTCTTAAATCTTTTCTAATTTTTGTTTGTTTGCTCCACTGTTCTAGTGGAGATTATTTTAGAGGGTTTTTAGGTTATAAAAATAATTTCTGAGGGAATGATGATAAGAATTTTCAATATGTTTATCCATTAAGTTATATTCTTCCGATTTACAGTGATTTCTACATATATATATATATATATATTTTTTTTTTTTTTTTTTTTTTTTGAGTTGGAGTCTCACTTTGTCAACCAGGCTGGAGGGCAGTAGCACACTCCCAGCCACCACAGTCTTGACCTGTTGGGCTCAGGTGATCCTTCCACCTTAGTCTTCCAAGTAGCTGGAACTATAGACATGCGTCACCATGCCCGGCTAATGTTTCGATTTATTGTAGAGATGAGGTCTCACCAAGTTGCCCATGCAGGTCTCGAAACTGTGGGCTCAGGCAATCCTCTCACTTCATCCTCCCAAAGTGCTGCGATTATAGGCATGAGCCACCACGCCCGGCCCACATATACATATTCTTGCTATTTTTACATCTTTATTTTGAACTGGTTATAATCCTCAGAGTTTGTTCACTCAGTTCTTCTGCCAGCAGAATAAAGACCTAATTGGCAAAGGTCTTAGAGAGGGTGAGGGAAAAGTGCTTTAGTCTTCAGCACTTGTATAAATGTTAACTCCTCCTGTTCTCATTATGGTACCCACAGTCTCAACTGTTCCAGTCTAATCTCATCCGAAAACCTCTGCTTTGATGTCTTTAAAGAATAAATTTAAGCCGGTGGCTCAGCTTGTAATCCCGCTCCTTTGGGAGGCTGAGGTGAGTAGATTGCCTGAGCCCGCGGGTTCGAGACCCGCCTGGGAAGTGAGACCTCATCTCTACAATAAATTTAAAAAACCAGCCGGGTGTGGTAGCACATGCCTGTAATTCCGGCTACTCGGAAGGCTGAGGCGGAAGGATCGCCGGAGCCCAGCAGGCGAGGCTGCGGTGACCGGGAGCGGCCACTGCACTCCAGTCTGGGCGACAGAGTGAGATTCCAACGCCAAAAAAATAAATAAATAAACTTTCAGATTTTTTTCTGGGTGGAGGAAAAGCAAACATTCATCAATATTAAGTGCGGAGAATTTAGAAATCTCACTGCTTCTCAAATTTCAGTCAATCTTCTTCACTTTATGTTTCTCTTTAGTTGCCAGTACATAGTAATGGCAGTTTCTGAGTCTTCTAAAGATTCTTTGGTATAAATCAGGTTAGTTCTGCAAAGTCTATTACTATTCGTTCACCTGGTCCTCACTGTTCATAGTATGTTCTTACTTGCAGAATAATTTTTGACTACATCTTATACATTGTATAATAACATAAAAGAAACTGCAACTATCTTTTATTATGCTAGTGCTGATTAATGTAATGCATTAGTTACATGTAGCAACTACATGTACTTACTGTATGGCACAAATAAATTGGCTACAGTCTTAAACCAGCTTGATGGGAATATGTTAAATTTAAAGCCAAAGATTTTCTAATGTTTATCTGACTTTCCTACCAGGTAACCCTCCAAGAACTATAAAAACACTGAAGTCAAAGTCTCAAGACTTCTTTATAAACTACAAATGATTTTTTTGTAGTTGCACCCCAAAAAGAATATGTATTTGGTCATTATATACTACTTTTCAGGATAAAGCAGAGCTTTCTTTTGTCAAAAAGCCACAATTTTAACAATATCAAAAATGAATTGATTCATTTTTCCCAACTGGTGAAATTTGTATAACCACTCTAGCAATGTAAACTCAATTACCCAGAATTGTAAATAAGAAGATTTGAAAGATATTATCGCTCACTCAAACTCTTCACTACCCATATCATCCTTGGTCTTCAGGTAAGATAAAAAGCATAAATGGAAATTTCAAATTTAAGCTTGCCAAATTTTCAGAAATTCTTAGATTTTTTAAGCCTAAAATGCTATCCTTGGCTTAACAGTAAGATCAACTCCCTTGGGAGTCCAGTGACTCTCTATCTATGAACTGATACCTGAATATTTTACAAATCTGCAAATACGGTCTCTAGTTCCAGTCTCTTCTTTATTACAAGGTAGCAAAACTAAGTATTACAGAAGACATACACAGAAGACACAATTTTATATTCAGTGGGTATAAGAAACATTTCTAGAACATCCTCAGAAACATTACATTGTGTTTTAAATTGCAATGGAATAAATGGTGCCCAACCTTATTGGGAAAGGCAGTGGACTTAGTCCATTGACTTAAGTACAAATCTCATCCAGAAACACTCTCACAGACACACCCAGAAATAATGCTTAATCTGGGCAACCTGTTGCCCACTCAAGATGGCACATAAAATTAACCATCACAGAGACATACCATGAGGTATTGCCCAGTATTTAAATGTCATATAAATAAAATAAAGGTGATTGCGGAAAAAAATTAGAAAATGAATGATATGCATATAAAATATAATTACATAATATAAAATAAGCACCAAATAATACTACATATTTTTCTAGAAAACATAATCACAAAAATATAAAAATTTCATATGTTTGAGTAGTTTCCCATGAAGAGAAATGATAAACTGAATAGACCATTTTTTTTTTTGAATTGTAGTCTCACTCTGTCACCCAGACTGGAGTGCAGTGGCCGCTCCTGGTCACCGCAGCCTCGACCTGCTGTGCTCCAGCGATCCTTCCACCTCAGCCTTCCAAGTAGCGGGAACTACAGGCGCGCACTACCACGCCTGGCTAATTTTTGATTTATTGTAGAGATGAGGTCACGCCAAGTTGTCCAGGTGGGTCTCGAACCCGCAGGCTCAGGAAATCCGCTCACCTCAGTCTCCCAAAGCGCTGGGATTACAGGCTGAGCCACCGAGCCCGGCTGACCATGTTAGATACAAAAAATTGTATCAATAAATTGATTAAAATGGTTCTTACATAGACCCATTTCTAAATGAGGTAATCTAAACATCTAACAAGAATACTATAAGATATTAAAAATAATTGGTGATCTTTGTGGTGCATATTTAAAAAAATAAAAATTCAGCTTCCACCTGTGAAGGATTAATTGCTAGGGGAATTGTCTTTTGGATGTAAAAAAAATTAGAGAAGTAGAAAAAAGATATGAAACAACCCTTAGAAAATAGACTTACAGAAACAGGCTATACAAGACTGTAATCCTTGAGGGAAGAGAGACAGAAAAGGTGAGATCTGTGATTACAACAGTCAGGAGAACTTTGGGGGAAAAAATAGTGGCTTTTTTTTTTTTTTACACTAGGTATCATGACATTGAAAGACTTAAGATACTAAGAGCATGCATTGTTGGTGGAGGGATAGTCAAAGAAAACATGTCATGTAATAGAGAGCTCAAACATTTGTCTCTACATATGTGTAAATTTAATACATGGCAAAGGTGGCATTGCAGCCATAGTAAGGCAATATAATTTACCAGGAAACCTAAAAAGGAATAAATAGGGATCAGAAGTTGTGAATTCATTGGACTCTGTTTCATTGCCCAACCTGCCTGGAAATGTGACTTTTATAATAAAAGGAGTGTGTAGTGGACAATAAACATTCTATATATGGTTAACCATGACACTAGCTGGTCATAGTGAAAGAATGCATCATTGCCAAATTGTCATACAAGTTGAAAAGGGGAGAATTTACCCTGCCAAATGGCATGGTTTAAGAAAAAGGCTTAACTGAAGAAATTTATTTTTCTAAGCAAGCAAAGGCAGAAGTTGACCAATTCTCTCTTTATACTGCCTGGAAGCATGTCAGGAGCAGGCATTGGTGGTAATATGGGTAGGTCTGTGGTCCAGAAGAAAGAAGATACCTTCCCCCTATTTCTCTCTCTCCATAAGAAAAGCCTTGAGGGGCCTTCACAGAAGGTAGGTCAGAACACTTGATGCCAGATAATCTAAATTTAAGATGTGAGGTGTTTATAATACAATGGTACAACCCACACTATGGAATATTACATAATTTATAAAAGAATGAAACAGTGCTACATATGTTAAGTGATATCACTATATATAGATGAGTGGAAGTAGATAACTATGTATTATATATGTATATAATGTGTGTATATATGCATCTGCCCAGAAACAAATAAATGATATTACCTATTAATAAACACATATGTATAATTCTTCTGGGAAGATGTACAGGATACCGGAAACTAGGCACCAGTGGAGCAAATTGAAGAAATAATGCTCTAGGGTAAAAAGGAGACATTTTCCAGCTTTATATATGCAGTTGTGGGTAGGAGGAACTTTTACTGATCTCTGTTTTGGATCAAAATCAGTGCTAGACATCCTTATTCATAATATTTCATTTAAAAGTAAATTAAATTCTAATTAAGTTCTTAGAGTTGAAACATTTGCTCTACCAATAATTGCCAATTGGGGTTGAAGGTGAGATGGGGGAAGAGTGGACTTGGGACTTCCATTTCACCAGCTAGAAAACTGTGGCTTTTTTTTTTTTCTTTTCTTTCCTTCTTTCTTTCTTTCTTTCTTTCCTTCCTTCCTTCTTTCTTTCTTTCTTTCTTTCTTTCTTTCTTTCTTTCTTTCTTTCTTTTTGTTTCTTTTTGTTTTTAGAGTCTCTATTTCTTCTTGTTTCAAACTTGGAGGTACCTGGGGCGTTTTCACATCGACCTTGAAGGATTTCTTATGGGCGTAGTTTAGAAAACCTAATGGCAGTTCTCGAACAAAAGCCGGGAAAGCAGCAAGTTGTTTTTCATAAGGAAGAAATAGTTACTGGCATGTATTTTAATAGAAGACGTACTAGAGTGTCTGGCTCTCTTTCCCTTTCACTTGATTGCCTAGCGATTAGAGAAACACGTGGGTAGCCGGGCGTGGTAGCGCGCGCCTGTAGTTCCAGCTACTTGGAAGGCTGAGGCGGAAAGATCACCAGAGCCCAGCAAGTCGAGGCTGCGGTGGCCGGGAGCGTGCCACTGCACTCCAGTCTGGGCGGCAGAATGAGACTCCAATTCAAAAAGAAAAAGAAAAAAAAGAAAAGAAAAGAAACACGTAGGGACGTTGCTGAGGAAGAAACTTCTCGGCATTAACACCAGAAAGCAGAAAGAAACTGCAGTGAGAATCACAGAAGTTTGGGGTTCGAAGAATGTGCAGAAAGCATCCAATTAATTTGAAGACGGAGAAATGAGTGGCAGAAGTATCTACTTGAATGATGAGTCTCTTGCGACTCTGGCGGGACTCGAACCCACAACCTCTGAATTTCTTTCAACCTACGCTAGAAGTCCAATGCGCCATTCATTGCGCCACAGAGCCTGCTGGTATCCTATCTTGAGTCCTAGGATTGTTGATTATTTAATGTAATCTGTTTTGTGAGCGCCTATTCTGCTCCTCTCACTGTGAAAGTTCAAAAAACACAAAAAGAACACAAAGCAATCACAGACATAAGTTTGTGAGTTTTCTAGTGACTATTTTCGCTCGACTCCATGAGATAAAAAATAGTTTGGTGCCAGGCGCGGTGGCTCAAGCCTGTAAACCCAGCACTTTGGGAGGCGGAGGCGAGAGACTTGCCTGAGTCCAGGGGTTCGAGACCAGCATGGGCAACTTGGCGAGACTTCGTCTCCACCATAAATCAAGAAATTAGTCAGGCGTGCGTGGTGGCGTGCGCCTGTGGTTCCAGTTACTTGGAAGGCTGCGGCGGAAGGATCGCCTGAGCCCAGCAGGTCGAGGCTGCGGTGGCCGGGAGCGTGACACTGCCCTCTAGCCTGGGCGGCAAAGTGAGGCTCCAACTCAAAAAAAAAAAATAGTTTGACCAAACATCAAAATCCACATGTCATTTGATCTGGCCTCTCCGGTTCAACGCTCGGGACCATTTATTTAGCAAACTGGAATTTGAGGAACTTCCAACGCGTGACACTAGGAGATTGTTGTTAATACTTGGCAGAGCGCCGCAAAACCCTTTCCTCAAGTTCCAGTCTGGAGTTCTTTCCCCCGAAAGGGAGGCCCTTCTTGTTCGACGAGGTGTTGTTTTACAAAAAGACGGGTCTCGTGTTTTGTCAGTGGGCTCCCGGAGCACACAATGACCTCGTGGCGCAAATCCACGGTTACCTTCTCTCTCGGAGGTGAGGTCTGGGTTTCAAAATGTGTCCGGGTAGCGTTGGAACTCCCCCAGGCCATTTTCTTTTGGTGACTGGCTAAGATGCAAAATGCTTTTCTTTGCTTTTCCGCATTTCAGTGAGACTGTGAGGTCCAGCAGCACTCGTCGGTTGAGTGGGATCTTGTCTTTGTGGACAGAAAGGGATGCAGTCGTTAAAGGTGGATCTCAAGCGCGGGAAAGTTCATGTTTGGCGACGCGGAAGTGGCAGAGGTTGATCCGAGCAATGCGAAGGAAGAGAAGAAATCTCAGGCGATCGCGACCAAAAAGATGGCTTGGTGCAATATGGCAGAGACAAATACGACCGTGGTCGAAGTGGGGTTAGAACCCACGCCTCTTCGCGGAGACCAGAATCCCAGGGTCAGCCGCCTTGGTAACAGCAACCAGTGAGGGAAAGGGATTTCTCTGGCCCTCTAACCTCTCAACTTCAGGTAGCCTCCGGAAAAGAAACTACTGTAATGAATTCTGAAACCTGCGAGGGGCGGGGGAGATATGAGTTCCGAACTGACTGTCTGCAAAAACGCAAAACAGGACGGGTTTTAAACTGGAGCAACGTGAAGCAGTTCCTGCAACCCTAGAGCCTGGGAGCCCAGGGACTGACAGCGGGTTTCGGTCCACACCCGCCTCCCACCCCCTGGTTGAGTCTCTTTCCCAGCGTTTCCTGGCACCGACCACACGACTGTCGCCTCCTGGGTTCTTTGGAGGGACTTCCAGGAGCCTAAGGAATGAGAAGACGAAGATAGATGGTGTCGGCTTCTGGGCTGTGGGGATCTTTTACAGTCTGTTGACAGCGGTGATCACATAATCTTCCTCCTAGAAATTAATTTAAGAATGAAGATAAGTGAGGAGAGCGCCCTTGAGAAAGGCTTGAAGCTCCTGTACAATCCTCTCTCAGCACTTTAGCTGACATTTCATGGCAGGCATATGAGGATTAATCCACATTCCTTTTGGGTGCTCCTTTCTCCCTCTGGACCCCAATACCTCTTCAGTTTTCTTTACCTTCTGGACTTCCTCTTCCCCCTTCTCATATCTTCTCCTCATTATTTTTCCTGTAGACTGAAGGAAAAGTATGGAATGTAAATGAAAGTGATATTATATATTATATGGCATAGAATACTCATATATACATTAGTATTACATGGCACAGAATATGAGATATATAAGAGTATAAATTAGAAATAAACCGCTTTGCCTCTCTTTGTCTTCACAACCACCTGAGTAGTAAGTAATTTTCTTTTTTTTTTTTTTTTCATGCCTTGTTGAAGGTAAACAACTTTCTTTCTTTCTTTCTTTCTTTCTTTCTTTCTTTCTTTCTTTCTTTCTTTCTTTCTTTCTTTTTTTTTTTTTTTTTTGAGTTGGAGTCTCACTGTGTCGCCCAGACTGGAGTGCAGTGGCCGCTCCCAGCCACAGCAGCCTCGACCTGCTGGGTTCCGCGATCCTTCCGCCTCAGACTTCCAAGTAGCTGGAACTACAGGCGCGCGCTACCACGCCCGGCTAATTTTTTGATTTATGAGGTCTCGCCAAGTTGCCCGGGCGGATCTCGAACCCGCGGACTCAGGCAATCCACTCACTTCAGCCTCGCAAAGGCGCGAGATTACAGGCTGAGCCACCTAGTCCGGCTGTGAGCAACTTTCATCTACTGTTCATTCTCTATTCTGTAACATAATAACTCTCCCTATTTAGTAACTTCCAAAGACTTGATTTTTATTGGAGAGAGTCTAAACATTTTAAACACTACTTGTAAATCATTTAATACAGACTACCCCCTTTCTGTATGAGCAACAATGAAAAGGTAGGATTTTTAAAAATTACTTGTCTGTAATATTTGGTCCTGCAGCAGATCATATAAAACATTATTAGAAGGTAGAATGGAAGCTGGTAACCAGGGATGGCAACTGGCTGATGGACATATATAGGTGGAATTCAGACACATCCCCTACCAGCTGCTTGATTCAAGTTTATTCTGCTTCTCTGGGTTCCTCCATCAGTAAAACAAGGTTTTGGAAATTTAAAAAGAAAATAGGCATGTAAATTGGTTAGAGTCCAGGTGTTTTGAAGCACATATTCAGCAAATTATTAACCTTTGTATTTTTATTTACTTGGTCTTCAAGTCTCCCCATGGTTTGTTTGAATTTGAACCAAGAACCACGTACAGGGGCCGCCTTCTGCAAGTTATGCCTATTTTGAGGTAAAATTCAGCCAAACTCATGTTGACAACCGAGACTTAAAACAGATTTGAATTTTTCAGGCTCAAAGATTTCCAAAGATAGAAGAGAGGGACTTATTTGAATCGGTGGTAAGGGATGTAGAGGGACTGGGGTTGAAGAAGAGAGACCGGAGCACACTTTTCGCCTTCTGTAGGCAAAGTGAGAGAGGCTATTTATTGCAAAGAAACCAATAAGCTGTTGGGACTTTGAGCAATGAAATCGTAGTCAGGGCCGGGCTCGGTAGCTCAGCCTGTAATCCCAGCATTTTGGGAGGCCGAGGTGAGTGGATTGCCTGAGCCCGCCAGTTCGAGACCCGCCTGGGCAACTTGGCGAGCCCTCATCTCTACAATAAATTTAAAAAAATAATAATAATAACCGGGCGTGGTAGCACGCGCCTGTAGTTCCAGCTACTTGGAAGGCTGAGGCGGAAGGATCGCCGGAGCCCAGCGGGTCGAGGCTGCGGTGGCCGGGAGCGGCCCCTGCACTCCAGTCTGGGCGACGGAGTGAGACTCCAACTCAAAAAAAAAAAAGAAAAGAAAAGAAAAAGAAAGAAATCGTAGTCAGAAGGGTTTGAACCTCCGCGAGGACACCTCAAAGGATTTCAAGTCATTTAACCACTCTCCAGGTCCCTTCCACAGCATCTTAACTCTTATGAAAGCGTGTGATGGTCATGCCACTGTCCACTTGAGCCAAGGCTCATGAGATAATAGTGAGTGTGGCCGATGGCGGCTGCGGGGAGCTCCTGCAAGCATTAGGTTTGGCAACAAGGAATTTCCTGGCTCATCCAAGGTCTTTCGCTGCTAGATTAAAGGATTTATCACCAGCAACTCGAGAACCAATAAGGGCGATGAGATCTGAGCGTCCTTGGTCGTGCAGTCTATCCTCTAGTCACTTGTCTCTGTGGACGTGGTCGGTTCACTACTAAGTCTCGGGAACCCGCCCAAAGGCGAGCTGGAGCTAAGCACCTCAGACATGCAAATGCTGGTGGAAGAGAGAACTGGGTGAACCAGATTATCTACGTTCACTTTCGCAACTGGATACTTAACCAGAGACTCCTTTGGTTGACTGTAAACCGGGCCGCTCCTTCCCAGAATGAAAGGCAAAGAAACAACGTATTCAAAATCGCACTTGCACTGGAAAGTTAGCTGAGTCGGCGCGGAGCTGACCAGCCTCTCTCCTAAATGAAAAAGGAGGATTCCGGGACCATCTCCAACCCATTCAGAAAAAAAACGTCACTCTCTGCTCCTTAGTAAAAGACGCGTTCCAGGAGGTCTCTCCCCGAGAGAGGGAAGCCGCAGCCTCAGGAGCCACAAGAGAAAGCACAATCCTAGAGAGCAAGTTTTCCAAGGAGCTAGACCTTAGGGGAGAGCATTCTGCCGCGACCAAAGCTCACAGGACAGGTAGAAACGTGTAAATACTAGACACAATGAAGCTTATTACTAACAGGGTTCATTCTAGGTTTCGAGATTACGTAGTTTAGGGGAGGAGGATGTTGAGTCTGCTTCCTCTTAACAGCTATGGTAGGGACAGTAAATTTACTGACTCTGGCTCCCAATTCTGGGAACAGAAGTGCTTTATTAGGACACAAGTAAGTAGATTTTAAATTGTCAGCTTAGAAGAGGAAAATTTCCTCACACTCTTATCTCGCAAACTGTCATCTGTAGTAAAATTTTGCCCACTTCTGTTTTCCTCTGGGGTAAGAGGAATAATATTTCCTTCTCCATATTCTCACGGGGTGTTATTTGTTCCTGGAGCCATAGCACTTTAGAAAAATACACTCATTCTGACTCATTTTAATCTTAATGATACTTAATCCATAATGATTTTGCAAAACACTGCCCTAGGGCGTCTTGGCAATGATCTATTCTTTCCTTCTTCTAGATAAGAGCTATTAAGCTATCCAATCACAGAATTATTCCTGCTGTTAGACAGCATCTAATCAAGAGCAAATTCCTACTTCTTTAAATCTTGCCCCAAATCACCTAATGCAAGACTAAATCCTGTAAGTGCTTTCTTTTTTATTTTTAAATTTTATTTTACTACAGGAATGTGGGGTACAGGTTAGGATTAATTAACTACATGGGTAGACTGCATGCAGGTGAAGTTTGGGCTTCTTGACTGGCCCTCACTTTCCCTGGTAATGAACCAAATACCCTTTGTGTTGTCACCTGTCCTTCACTCCCTCCCTTCCTCCCTTCCCTATAAGATACTTTATAATACTTTAATAAACACTTTCTGATACTTTGTTACTGAGATGTTCCATAGGTTCTTATGGTGAGTGTTCTCACTTGCTGTAAGGAGTAATAACCCTAATCTGGTCAACCACAGGTGTATTTCTGATGATTTTTGGCTAAGGGATATTGGTACACTTTATATTCTGTATGACTTCAACTTAAAACATTCAAAATACCGTTCAAATGCCATTTTAGTGGCTTTGTAATATTCCATTGTACATATAAAGTAAAATTGATTTAAATATTTCCTTTTGTGGAACATCTATGTTATTGCCACTGTTACTAGCATCAATAAAAATTACCATAATTGTTTTGTGTCTAAAATGTTTTAGGAGAAGTAAAGAAGATATATCAAGTGCTATAATTGCTGGTTTCTGGGAAGGTTGGATTATGAGTTTTCTTTTTCTTCCCCTCCCCACAGCCCACCATGAATTAGATATCATTACCCAGGTTTTCCTAATCAAGAAGAAACATTTATTTTACCTATTGGTGCAAGAAAGATTAACTCTGTAAATGTAGATCCAGGACTTTGATGTTGTTGTACGTTCTCCTCAAGTAGTCCTTGGTTTAAACAACTGTCTCATTCAATACCCCTCATATTCGTATACTCTTTGAGTTTGTTACTCAATTAATTAATGCTCATTAGAGGTTTGTAGAATTCATGAAGTCTTCTCCATCCTTCTAGCCTGGGAACATTTAATCCAACTTTAAGCATTACTTCACATAGATACTCTGATTAAAAAACTCTTTTATAAGCTTTCATATTCATAACCAAAAAATTGTAAGTTCTAAAAAACATTTTGAAAGTCTCCTGGCAAAGGTCTGCTCTAAAAATATTGCTAAAGGGACAATCAGAAAGCAAAAAATTAAAATATAAAATGTATTGCACAATATTTTAAAGCAAATAGTTGGCATTTCCCAAAGACTGCCAATAGAAAAATGCATTATAAATGCTCCGAATCTATATACACACAGAGTGTATGTTGCACTCTTACTTTCCATGACCACATTTCTTCTGTTTATCAGTCATGGCATAGTTAATTTTCTCTGGGTGCAGATTTTTAAAAAAATTTGATCTTGAAAGAGATCTAGTTTTCTGAGGAAAAAAATACTTTCTCAGTGATATATGAATTAAATAGAATTCTATTTTAAAGTCATTTTGTTCTTTGGTTAAATATAATGTATTGAATCCAATCAATTAGTGGCACACAACAACACCAGGTCCACTATCAGAGGGAGAGAAGGCCCTCTCGAAGCCCAAACTTCACTTGCATGCAATTTATTATCAGTAAATCCTTATGCATGTACCCAACTCTAAGAGAAAAAAAAATCCAAGCAATTATCTTAGCTTTCTCGAGATGCACCAAATTAATCATCCCTCACCTCTTACCCATAAACATTTTGCTGTGCATAAGTTGGAGACCTGTCCATGCGTCTTGGAAGCTGGCACCCACATTTAACCATTTTGTTCACTTCGTTTTTGTAGAGTTGCAAACTTAGGGAGAACTGGAAACGTGAGGTGTTGGTTAAATTTAGAGAAAATGAACTCTTGTTTTGACCAAAAAAAATTTAATCAGGTAATTCACTGTTTAGAAAGCAACTAGGATTTAGGATCTCACAGGAAAAGAAGCTCACGAGTCGGCTATCATTTTAGTTTTTTCTTAACCCGTCTGGAAAATGAACGTGCATGCATTTGCAAAGCATTTTCCCAAACAATGAGATGAATAAATTAGCAGTTAATTTAGAAGACCAGAAACGCCGACAGAGGAGATCCAGAAAAGATCTTTGGCATCGTTTTTTCACTCCCTCCACCTTAGACACAAATCAGCGGGAGCATTTCCTTCCCAGAAACCCATTAAGCACAAGTATTATTCAATGAGGAAGCTGGACTCTGGAAGTTATAACAGAAAAGGTCCCATCTAGGTTTAAAACCTGGATTAAGGCCTGTCTTCACCTCTTTGATGAGTAAATGTGGTTCCAGTTTCGAGGACTCCAGGAGCCAGCACAGTCAAACTCTTTTCGGAGGGCAGCGAGACCAGGTGATGAATTGATCGGTAATTTATTCAAAACAAAGATGCTTGTGTGGAGAATACCCTCATTGTTCGTGCTTTTAAATATCGGGGACTGCCTAATTCCACATTATACCTATCAACCGACCTCTTGCCAAGGGTGCAATCGTGGCCGAGTGGTTAAGGTGATGGACTAGAAATCCATTGGGGATTCCCCGCGCAGCTTCGAATCCTGCCGACTACGTCCAAGGTTTTACCCCATGTGAGGCAGATACGTCCAAGGTTTTACCCCATTTGGGCAGAGGCGGCATAAGTTTCAGTGCCCAAAGAAAATGTGAAATACGTATTAACACCATTCTTTCCTCAAGAATACTTGAGAATTATTGTAACAGAAGCTAGGCAATTCCTCGAAGGTGTCTGTGTTTTCTCTCAACTTCGACGAAAGTTTGGCGAAAGCGTTTATCAGAGAAATCATAGAGAATATTTAGTCTGTACCCCAACATGGGAGCTAATTTACTTTTATTAAAATTTTTCATGAAGTAAAATTGACTTTTTAAAAGCACATGTAGGCCGGGCGCGGTGGCTCACGCCTGTAAACCCAGGCAAGAGGATTACTTTGGGAGGCGGAGGCGAGAGAATTGCCTGAGCTCAGGGGTTCGAGGCCTACTTGGACAACATGGCGAGACCTCGTCTCTGCAATAAAAATAAAAATAAAAATAAATTAGCCGGGTATGGTGGCACATGACTGTAGTTCCAGCGACTTGGAAGGCTGAAGCAGGATTGGCTGAGCCCAGCACGTCAAGGCCGCGGTGGCTGTGAGCATGCCGCTGCACTCCAGCCTGGGCGACAGAGTGAGAGTCTGACTCAACAAATAAACAAATAAATATAAATAATAAATAAATAAAGGCACATGTATATATTCATGTAACCACTACCATATCAGGGTATAGACTTGTTCCATCAATTCATAAACCTCCCTAGTGCTCTTCCTTTACAGTTACCTCCTAAATCCCACATATAACAGCTGACAACCAAGGACACCTTTTCCATTTCGATAGTTTGGACTTTTTGAGAATGTCATAAAATTGAATCATACAGTATGCAACCTTTTGAGACTAGCTTCTTTCATTTAGTGTAATGCCTTGAGATTTACCCAAATAGTTGCACACCTCAAAATTTCATTCCTTTTTGCTGGTGAATAGAATTTCATTGCGTGGAAGTACTAGTTTATTCATTGACGGATATTTGTTGCTTCCAGTTTTGGCAATTGTGAAAAACAAAACAGTTATAAATATTAGTATACAAGGTTTTTTTGGTGTGTGTGGAAATGGATTTTAATTTTGTTTGGATAGATTCCTAGGAGTGGGATTGCTGGGTCATATGGCAGGTGTATGTTTAACTGCCAATCTATTTTCCAGAGTATTATTTTTCATTCTCACTAGCAGTGAATGAGAGTTCTAGTTGTATCTCCTTCTCACTAGCCATTGATATTGTCAGTATTTTTAATTTTAACTATTTTAATAAGTGTGTAGTGATATCTCATTGTGATTTTAATTTGCATGTTGAAATGGTTAATCATGTTAAACATCTTTTGTGCACTTATTTGTCATCCTGATACTCTCTTTGGTAAAGTGTCTGTTTATGCCTTTGTCCACTTTTTATTAGGTTGTTGGTTTTTTTGTTTTGTTTTGTTTTGGGGTTGGAGTCTCACTCTTGTCTTCCAGGCTGGAGTGCAGTGGCATGCTCACCGCCACCGCGGCCTGGACCTGCTGGGCTTAGGCGATCCTTCTGCCTCAAACTTCCAAGTAGCTGGAACTACAGACGCACGCCACCATGTCCGGTTAGTTTTTGTGATTTATTGTAGAGATGAGGTCTCACCAAATTGCCTAGGCTGGTCTCCAATCCCTGGGCTCAGGCAATCCCCTTGCCTCGACCTTCCAAAGTGCTGGGATTACAGACTGAGCCACCGCGCCAGGCCTGTTGGTTTTCTTATTGTTGAGTGTTGAGAGAATTTTTTTATATATTCTAGATACAAGTCCTCTGTCAGATACATGATTTGCAAATATTTTCTGCCAGTCTTTAGCTTCTTTTTGTCATTGGCTTAACAGTGTCTTTTGCAGAGCAAATGTGTTAAATGTTGATGAAGTTCAATTTATTATTATTTTTTCTTCTATGGAAAGTCTCGTGTCTAAGAACTCATTACTCAACTTAATTTCATATGGATTTTTCTGCTTTTTTTCCAAAAGTACAGTTTTATGTTTACATTTATATCTATGATCAATTTTTAGCCAATTTTGGTATAAATTGTAAGATTTATGTGAAAATTTATTTCCTTTTTTCCTTCCTTCTCTTCTTCCTCCCTTTTTTCCTTTCCTTTTTCTTCCTTTCAGGCTTTCTCTTTCTTCCTTCCTTCCTTTGCATGTGGATATCCCATTGTCCCAATATCATCTGTTGAAAGATTATAATTTCTTCATTTATTTTATTTGCACCTTTGCCAAAAACCAAATAGCTATATTTGTGTAAGTTTATTTTTGGACTCTCTATTCTAATCAACTGATCTATATGTTTATTTTTCTGCCAATACTATACTGTCTTGACTGCTAAAGTTTGTAATAGGTCTTAAAGTCAGGTAGTGTGATTAACAATTTCATTTTCTTTTTCAAAATTGATTGAGCTATTCTAGTTCCTTTGCCTATTCTTATCTATCTATCTCCAAAACATTCTGCTGGGATTGTGATAGCAATTACATTGGCTCTACAGAGTCATTTGGGGAGAATGAACAGAAGAACGTTGGTGTTCTTTTCTCATATACTCGTACTTGCTGTTCTTTTGTTTTCAGAGTCTTCAAATAGTTGCCTCATGCTTTCTGTCCATGTTTAATAGTTGGGTTTGTGGTAGAAAAAGAGTAAAACATTTTTATGTTATCTCATCTGGAAATAGGAACTTGAGATATATATATATCTATATATATAAATATATATATATATATTTAATGATAATGAAGAGACCAAGATGTCTTGGAAGGAAAGAATGTAATAGCAGAGAAAACATTTACTAGAAGATTTGGAAGATAAAGTTTAGAATGACTTCATCAAAGATGGAAAATAGTGGTGAAAAGAAAATTGATCCACCCAATCTGGAGATTCTGTATTATCTGATTATTGAGAGTGCCAGCAAAAGACAAGAAAAAATTGGAGGAGAATCGTATTAAGAAACACATGAAAAAGTCTCAGAACTGAAGAACTTGCAGTCTAGATGGACAGGATTGCTCTTTATGGCTAATGCATTTAGCACCAAGTTTAAAAAATATTTCCCTGGGTCAAAGCCATCAAGCTATTCCCCAATGTTATATTCTAGAAGTTTTATTTGTCTGTTTACTTTCATATTTAGAGTTACAGTGTGCCTGGAATTGGCTTTGTATATAATGTGAAAGAAGTCAATATAATTTTTTTCTCTTGTGTTTAGTAATTTGATCATTTTTTCTTATATTTTTATTTATTCAAAGACTATTCTGTCTCAATATTTTGGCAGCACTTCCTTGCTCATAAAGCAAGGGTATTAAATGTGGAGATCTAAGTATGGATTCTATTTAGTGTTATTGTCTGTCCTTAGATAATGTCATATTTTCTTATGCTACCTTTATGTTTGTATATTTGGTAACTTAAGTCTTCTATCTTTGCTTTCTTTCTTCAAGATGATTTAGGCAACTTTGACTCTTATCACTTTCATGTTATTTTTAAATCAATTTTTCAATCTCCATACAAAAACCTGATGGGAATGTTACAAAAAATGTAGGGGAAATGGGGACTTAATAACTAATGGATATCGAGTTTCAGTTTGGGAAGATGTAAAAAGTTCTGGAGATAGATGGTGGAGATGGTTGCACAATAATGCAATATACTTAATGTCACTGAACTGTACTCTTAAAAATGATTGGAATGGTGACTTCTATATTTCATAAGTTTTATCACAATAAAAATCAAGAGATGAAAAGGTTACCATTTTACTGACTTTATTGATAATCTCCATTTTGTATTTTAGAGTCAATTGCATTAATATCTGCTCTTTGTTTCATTATTTTTTTCCCTTAAACTTCGTTTGGGAGTAAATTAGTGGTTGGTTACTAATGTTGTGTGATGGATACTTATATCATTATCCTTAGGCATTTAATTCATTAATTAATTTATTTATTTGAGTCAGAGTCTCACTCTGTTGTCCAGACTAGAGTGCAGTGGCATACTCACAGCCACCACAGCCTCTACCTGCTGGGCTCAGGTGAGCCTTCTGCCTCAGCCTTCTTTATTTATTGCAGAGACAAGGTCTTGCCAAGTTGCCTAGGTTGTTCTTAAACCCCTAGACACAGACAATCCTCTCGCCTCCACCTCCCAAAGTGCTGGGATGACAGGCATGAGCCATGGCCACTAACCATTTGTTTTGTTTATACTATATACACATATATTTAAGGAAGTTCCTCTAAGTGTACTTCCAGCTGTATATGACATGTTTTGATATATATTATTTTTATTATCATTTATTTCAAGATATTTCCTAATTTTGATGATGCTTTCTTCATTAAAAAATGAACTATTTACAAGTGTATTTACTATTTTGCAAATAAATGTAATTTTGAACTTTTATGTTTTAATTTCTGGCGTAATTTTATTGCTGTGAAATAATAACATGTATCTAACCTTGTTACGTTTTTGGAGCATTGCCTTGCGGTATGGTAAAATGTCAAATCTGAGATAATTCCATGTGTGTTTGAAAAAAGTTTGAATCCCGAAGTTGATGTGTGCATTGTTCTCTCTATATGTATGTTATGTGAATTGCATTACCTTGTCTTGCAGTTATTTCTCTGAAATGTATATTGTGCTAAAATTTTCCATTATAATTGTGATTTTATCTAATTCTCCTTTTACTTCGATCCTAATTTTTTTTTCTATATCTCTTTATGTCACAGAAGCAAGAAATTCTGGATAGAACATGATTTATGTAACAGCTCTGACTTGGGAATACCAGGCATTGCCTCTAAGTGAACAACTGCAACAAGAAAGTCTAGAAGAAAGTCTGAGTTTCATTATATAGGCTTTAGAATATCCATTGGGTCTTATAAATACTTCTACATGTTTCTTTCCTCAAGAGAAATAAGGGAAAAATCATTATTTTCATGAGAAAAAAGGATACAGGTTAAGGAGAAGCTACAGTAGCGAACCTAATAAACTTCAGCTTTAAAATGAGTCTAGCTAGTACCATTCACTTGACCTGACCTTAAGGTAGCTGACTCCCCAAACTGCATTGGCAGGAAGACATATCTCATTACCACTCAGAGACCAGGGAGACACTGGCAACTGATACAACGAGAATTTCAGCTTCATGTGTGGCTGCATCATCCCCTCCTAATTTACAATGTTGAGGTTAATGAATCATGCAGTCTCATTTATACAGGATGTTTCTTTAGCAGCTTTATGCTTAATTTCACTTGAGTAATTTTGTTTCGTCATCATCGCAACTAGGTGGCATGACATAAAGAAGTTCAAATGCAGAGGATTCTTAGTCTGGGACAGAGAAAGCTTTAATAATTTTTGTGAATTCCCTGGAATTGATACATTAAAGTTTGCTTTTCTAGAGATAATAGACCTGATAACTAAACAATTTATGTGGAGAAACATATCACATGGCTGAAATTGAACTGAGTTGCAGATAAAAGACATAAGATCTCCAAGTCTCAGTTTCCTCGTCTATATGGGGACTAAAAACACCCACCTAGTTTTTAAGCATCAAATTACAGAATGAATACAAGATGTTCGGTCCAGTTCTGGTACATGTAAGAATCGCCCATTCAGTTTTTCTTAATGGAGAAAGCAAAGCCCAGGACCACTGAGTTTCTGCGTTAACTGGAGAGGAGGGGAGTGAAGGGGAAGAGAAGACTTTAACAGTTAATGTATTATAATTGGCAAAAGTAAATCAATAAATAGAGTCAGCCAGGATTTTCTTTGAAAATGTGTCATGAGTGGGTATAGCCTAAGAATTTTGACTTTGATAAATTAAATTCTTGCGGTAGAGTTCTCATGACCCAGCAGAAGCAATTGTGGAGGCGCGCTAGCTGTAAGGGGTTCCATGGTGTAATGGTTAGCACTCTGGACTCTGAATCCAGCGATCCGAGTTCAAGTCTCGGTGGAACCTGCCTGGGACCTACACTTTTGGTGCCTTCTTTTTACCTCAGGAAAAACAGTCTATGTAAGTCACAGAAATTAATTTTGTGCCTGCTATCTCCTGTGAATTCCTGCAGGTCTCAACACACCTGCACCTGGATGAGGAGGCAGAATAGAATTTCACTAGAAAATATCAGAAGTAAATACAGGAGGAAGATGACAAATACACTGCACTCTTCTACAACTAGAATGCAAAATCTAGTAAAAAGCAGCCAGTGAGTCATATAGAGCCTTTTTTCTGTACACATTAAAAATATTGTTTGAAATTGCTAAATATTTCAAACATGGAATGTAAATAATTCTAATGGTAAAAGAGAATGTACAGTTGATAGCAAATTTATTTTCTACTCATGGCCTCGATTCCTTTTAAATCCTGCACAATACTTTCTGGTGTAAATACACTCTCTGTAACACAAAATAAATCTTAACTGTATATAAAATTCTTAACTCACGTTATAGTTCCTTAAGTATTCTTGTAGGTGTTTCTTCACTCTCTTACATTATTTCTCTAAAGAAGGCTGTTTCTCATCTTTCTGTATTTCTGACAAGAACGAAATTTATAAGCCTCAGAAGCTACTGTTTCTTCCAATCGTTTGTGAAGCCCACAGGAACACTTTTTGTCCCCTGAACATGATGGAGAAAGTAAGAAGTGTTGATAAAAAGAACCTGCTTTTGAGTCTCTATGCAGGAGAATTGAGGTGTTAATTTCCACTAATATAAAATTTGGGCAAATTTCTGATTCTTCATGGAGCTTTAAAAAAAACTCACTTCCTTCTAATATGAATGGTATAACTAAATTCTCTCTCCTTCTCTGGGGTCAAGGTAGTCTTTTAGTTTTCTCTCAAACCAGTCTTGGATGGTGTTTCCAAATCCTGTTGGTTGAAAATGCCTTTTTCAGTGTGAGACTCTGATGTCTAGTAGCTGAAAAGCTCTAATGTGTTTGGAAGTTCTTAATAAACTGTTAAGAAACACAAGCAAACTACAATTAACTGATTAATGGTATGCCCTGAGTCAAAGATAACTCAAGCACTAAACACCACCAGAGACCATAGTATTCTACACCAGACTAAACTCAGCAGCTTAAATTGTATCACTTTGTGGCCTTTTCACCACAGCGGATAAAGCCAGAACAGTGAATCAACTCTAAATAGTAGAGATAAGCACAGGCAAAAGACTGGAATAACGTTCTCTGTGTGAGGGCCTTGAAATCAAAATCAAGAGAGACGTTCAAGTTCCAAGTTCCCATCTACTGCTACCTCTGAAACCTCAATACATTACCTTTGTGGGCCTTCTGTAAAATGAGTATATTGTAAGGAATTACAAATTATAAGACATGCAAAGTCTTTGGTGGTGGTGTGTAGTAAGTACTTAAGAAACAGAACCTGCTATTTATCATTTTGGGGTTCTAACAAATCTAACCCTGGATCTACCAGCAACCTGATAATTTAGGGGGTGTCTCTTGTGAAATTTATGAAACTTGGGTTTACAACTCCGTCTGGAACCCCTCAATTAAAATACTATCTCATTGCATGGCATTGAGTAGTTACTTCATATGTAAAATAGGAATACAAATATTATGCCGTTTGTGCTTAAGTCATATCTTGGAACATCCTGTGTTTAATGAAAATTACCTGTTAGTGTCACTGCTTTTTGTGAATCCTCATTTCCCTTGAGTTGACAGTAGTTACAAGGGTATCATAGTTCCATCTAACAAGAAGTTCATGCTAGCTGTGACCTGGGAATTTTATGAAGTAAAGGAAATTATCTTCTTCGCGTTGTTATACCACTTTGGTAGTAAGTGAACTTGACAGTTAGACTCCATTGTCTGGAGAATAGAAGATATTACCTGAATCTACGAGTGGGTTGCGTAGAAGAGGAACAACTGAAATGCAGGAATTTGAGTTGACTTAGGAAGCTTTAGAGGAGTCATGAAAGGCTGCTGCGTAAAACCGTAGTCGGCAGGATTCGAACCTGCGCAGGGAGACCCCAATGGATTTCAAGTCCATCGCCTTAACCACTCGGCCACGACTACCCACCTGCGACAGGGCTTACGGTGGAGCATTGGAAAGCTGTAGATATGGCAATAAAGAACCTCGTAGTTCTTGTCAGGCCTTTCGTGAATGAAATAACTGGTAAAACCAGTGTACAGCGTTCCAGTTCAATAAAGGACTCCAAGACAAGCGACTCAGACTTCCTGGGTGCTGGAACTCGTCCACTAGCCGCTGATATTCGCGGACACGCACGTTCACACCTAATTCTCAAAACCCGCACAAGGAGAGTCTTGAACTGACTGCAGGCTCCAAGCAAGCTCAAGTTTGCAAATACCAACCAGAGGAGGAAAGGGAATGACGGGGATATTCGAGAATGGAGGTCATATGCGTTGGCTGACGGTTGCAATCTAAATCAGGAATCTCTTCGATGTCATTCGACGGACCTGCCCTTTTCAGGAACGGTTGAAACCGAACTGGCGCGGGGGGCGGGGGGGGGCTGGGAGAAGGGGGCTCGTTTCCGTCCCAAATGGAGGAGACGACGCTGGGGAGGTCTCCGACTCTTCGGGGAAACATGACTCCATTCAGTTCTGGTGAAAGACTCGAAACCACTTCCCAGAGACGGAAGACTTCAGCCGCCTGAGCCCGGGAAGAGGAAGAACTCGGGATTGGGGTTTCCAAGGATCTAGACTCAGCGAGAGTCTAACGCAGCAATGTCAGAATACATCTAACTGAACCAATAGGATTGATTCTGGCTTCAGAGACTACGGTATGCGGTTTATTAGCGTCGGATAATGAGGGAGAGACTTGAATCAGATTCATTTTTACGGAAGTGTCAAGGAAAAAAAATTTTTTTTTTAATCTCTAAATTCTGGAAATGGAAGCGGGTCGCCGGGGCAGATACCAAGGGAAAGTGACATTCATGACTGAAGCCGGCAAGGATTCCCTGATAATAAAAGCTGTCACGCATTTGCTTTTCCTCTAGGAAAAGAAGAATTATGTTCCCTTTACTATATCCTTCAAATATTATTTGGTCTTGCTCCCATGGTACTTGCTACGTCTCTTCATTTCGACGTGTAGAGGGTGTGTGGCCTTTGACCCAGTACATTCATTTTGAAGTTGATTGTCCTTGAGCAGGCTCCTCAAAGTGTCCTCCCGCAACAGCATGCACACCACCTGGGAACTTACGAGGCAATGCAAATTTTCGGGCTTGAACTCAGATCTACAAGAAACTGGGGTGGAGTGGGGAAGGGGAGGGTGTCTACTAGTCTGTTTTAACAGACCACCCAGGTGGTTCCAGTGCCCGCTGAAGTCTGGGAAATAATCTGAACCAATCTTACTTCTAATTGTGATAGTGAAAAAATCGATATTAAAAATGGATGCTTAATTTGTTTGCTCCATTTGCCTAATAGATTAGAACATTACACAGCCATTAAAAACAAAATATTGGAAGACTGTAATTGCTCTGGGAAAACGCTTATGATATAAGATGCAATAAGCAAGACTTAATCTACGCAAAAATTTTGCAAGTAAAATCCTGGAAGGAAAGGTGAAACACTTCAACATGTTAAGTGCTGTTTTCTGAATTGTGGGACGATGGATTAATTTTTGTGTGAAGCAATCGTTATTATGTTTTATGAGTGAATTAACAGAGACATGTATTTGATTAATTGGTTATCTATCATTTATTGGTGGCTCAGGATTTGGTATTTGCCTGAAGTGGTCCTTGGACTAATGAACTATTGTGCTCAGTGCACTCTACAGTAAATGCATTCATCAATGCTAATTGGATATTGATAAAAGTAATGACTTCTCTTCTTCTTGCCTGTCGACATTTACTTGGGTTTTAAAAAATCATTTTGAAAGGACACTAGGATACATAACAGTTTTTGAGTTTCTTTTTTTCGAGTTGGTCTCACTCAGTCGCCCAGACGGGAGTGCAGTGGCCGCTCCCGGCCATCGCAGCCTCGACCTGCTGGGCTCCGGCGATCCTTCCGTCTCAGCCTTCCATGCAGCCGGAATTACAAGCGCACGCTACCACGCCCGGCTAATTTTTTTGATTTATTGTAGCGATAAGGTCTCGCCAAGTTGCCAAGCGGGTCTCGAACCCGCGGGCTCAGGCAATCCACTCACCTTGGCCACCCAAAGAGCGGGATTACAGGCTGAGCCAGCGAGCCTGGCCGAGTTTCTTAATTATAATATACATTTTCACTTTTTAAAGGTTTAGAGAACCATTTTCCTTGAGATCTGCTTCATTATTTTGCATGTCTACTCAGAAGAAGAAAAAATTGGAGCAAACAATTTTATATAGGTGGTACAGTCTTTAAACCAAATGGTTGTCAGTTTCCTAAAAGACTACCAATTATTTTTTTTAAGTCTGAATCTATTTATTCAGAAATAGAAGGATGCACTCTTATTGACTACCCCATGTCACTAGCCACCAGTGATCGTATAGTTGATTTATCTGCATACAAGCAAAATAAGATTATTTTTGTATTGAATTGTATCTAATTCTCAGAAAAAATATAAGCTTTTCCTGAATGATATCTAAATGAAACCAAACACTATTTAAAAGAAACACTCTTGGGATTTCCAGCTAAACATTATGAAACAAACCCAGGCAATTTTTCTAGATTTTTAAGATGTACCAACTGCCCAGAATCTCATCCATAACCTATTAAATACTTTGCCTTCCACGGAATAGCAAACTGTTAATCTTTTAATTTTGGCATGAGGTGGACAAATGGTTAATGTCAGGATCTGCTAATCATTTTCCCCTGGTTGTATATTCCTTATAAAAGCAACATTCTGTTGCATACAGAAATGGCAGTTGTTTGGTTTACTGACAAATATTGGATGACAAATTGCCTCGCCCTTTTAAGGCTTACTGATGGTATACATTTATTATCAGTTTAGTTTCATAAATGGCTATCTGAGAAAAATGTTTAACTATTCACATTTAACCATCTGGTCAATTTTGCTTCTGTAGGGCACTTAGAAATAATACTTAAGGCACAAATAGTGTCTATGAGCAAAGAACACTCAATATCAGCCAAGATAGCTAGGTTATTGATCTAAGTATAATTCTCAGATACTGGGCAAGGTTGAATATTTCTCTTAGTCTCTCATTTACTTCATCTGCGATGTGAGAACTAAATGAGGTCAGGTATATAAATTAGAGTATTTTGTAAAATGTAACGTATTCACGATTAGCATTATTTTGCTAAAAGTATATACTGGATTTATTTTATGTCACATTATAGAACTGCATGTCATTCATTTTATCTGTTGCAGAAGCTTTCATTATATTAATTCCAAAATTTACTTTTAAAGATGCAGAAGCTAAATGGACACAAAGATGGAAATAATGGACACCGAGAACACCAATAAGGGAGAGGTGGGGAAGGACGTTAGGGTTCAGACACTGTCTATTGCTGGGCTCGGTGGCTCAGCCAGTAATCCCGCGCCTTTGGGAGGCTGAGGTGAGTGGATTGCCTGAGCCCGCGGGTTCGAGACCCGCCTGGGCAGCGAGACATCTCTAAATCAAAAAATCAGCCGGGCGTGGTAGCGCATGCCTGTAATCCCGGCTACGTGGAAGGCTGAGGCAGAAGGATCGCCGGAGCCCAGTGGGTCGAGGCTGCGGTGGCCAGGAGCAGCCACTGCACTCCAGTCTGGGCGACAGAGTGAGACTCCAACTCAAAACAAACAAAGAAACAACAACAACAACAACAACAAAAACTCACTATCTATTGAGTACAATGTTCACTACTAGAGAAATGGGCCACCTGAAACTCAATCCCCACCACTACACAATATGTCCGTGTAATAAACATGCACTTGCATCCCTTTAATCTATAATAAAAATGGCAGAAAAAACTTTACAAAATAAAAATGATGGTAATTCCAAGTTTTTCCAAATTGTTGCTATAACTAAAAATTCAGTGGCCGGGAGCGGCAACTGCCCTCCAGTCTGGGCGACAGAGTGAGACTCCAACTCAAAAAAAAAAAAAAAAAAAAAAATTCTACAGTAAATGTTAGAATGTGTCCCAGTTGTTGGATTTATCTCCGGGATCCCCCCACCAGAAGCTGACTGAGCAGGAAGTTTGGGCTCTGGAAACGTCTCCTACTTAGACTCCCTCCATCAGACCATCAGAATAAGGGTCCTCCCAGTTCTCAGGAGAAAGTGCTAGTCAGTTTGTCACAACAGCATGATCTTCACCTAACTGCTGTCAAAGAATAAGAAACATTGAAAGCCAGTACACTTTCTGGTACAAGTTGCGGCCCTTTGAATACACCAACAGTTCAGCACAGCTACTTATGCTAATAAGTCACGTACGTTTTAAGTAGTCGTGGCCGAGTGGTTAAGGCGATGGACTAGAAATCCACTGGGGTTTCCCCCGCGCAGATCTGAGTCCTGCCGACTATGAAGGCGAATCTCGTATTGACTCTCAGGGAGAGAAGCGTGATTTGTTCCCCAACCTGTTTAGACTTTCCTTCTTCATAGGCCCACTAAAATACTGGAACCCACTAAAAATTATCCACGGACTTCCCAAAACGTTTATTATTACTTTTGTTTAAATTTAAAAGTAATTGAATCACATTTCTAACTTTTTTTCTCCCCAGAAAGTGCTCAGGTATTGGTGATGCCTTTGTGTTTCCTACAATTAAAACCCTGTTTTGATTTCCATAAAAAATGTTAGTGGAAGTGTTTGTACCTCTACAGATTTGTTCCTTATCAAGGGTCTTCTCCAGTCATGTGCATTCTCCTTCAGTAGAAAAGGAAATTCCAGGAAATCCCGGGATCAAATATAAGAAAGCCAAGACTCGTACAAGACGCGAATCCACTTTGGACACTCATGAGCAAACCACTGCACAAGTGAAGAAATTAAGCAAAGCACTTTTCCCTCCCTCCCTTCCTTCCTTCTCCCCCCCCCCCCTTTTTTTTGAGTCGGAGTCTCACTCCGTCGCCCAGGCTGGAGTGCCGTGGCACGCTCACCGCTGCCCCAGGGTCGACCTGCTGGGCTCCAGCGATCCTTCCGCCTCAGTCTTCCAAGTATCTGGAACATCGGGCGCGTGCTGCCCCGCCCGGCTAATTTTTTGATTTATTGTGAAGATGAGGTCTCACCAACTTGCCTAGGCTGTACTCGAACCCAGGGCTCAGGCAATCCCCTCACCTCAGCCTCCCAAAGTGCTGGGATTACAGGCTTAAACCACGGCTCCCGACCTGAGGACAAGCCAGTCTGGCATGATGTTCAGTTGAAAGAAGGAAAGAAAGAAAGAAAGAGAGAGAGAGACAGGG
>NW_007018362.1:42554-49661 GCF_000164805.1 Carlito syrichta
TTTTAATTGGACATCATGCCAGACTGGCTTGTCCTCAGGTCCAGGACTGAGTGAAGCAAGAGGGACGAATCACCAGGTGGGGCGACTCATTCTGAGCACAGAAACTGCCCTGACTCAGACGCAGGATGGCATTGTGTGGTTAACTAGGGATTCATATATCGACCCAAGAATATTAACCACAGTTGACCACCTTCCTAGGAAGTCCTAGGGAAATTCGTGTATCACTGCCTTGGCAGTTTAGTGGCGCTTGTCCGCACTCCTTGCCATGTTGCCTCTTTTTTATGTGCTGGACCCTCCATTCTTCTTTTCCATATCTGCTATCAGTGTTTTGTGCCTTCTTTCTTTATTACTTGATCAGTTTGTTCAAAGATTTAGCAATTTAATTAGCTTTTTCAAACAAAATTCTGACTTTGTTGATCATTTCATTTTGTTTCTATTTTATTGCATTGACTTAGCCATTTTCTTCTTTATTTCCCTCCCTAAGAATTCTTTGGGTAAAATTTCCTAATTTCTAGTTTATTCCAATAAACCTTAAATTATTGATGTTCGCTTTTTATTTTATTTTTACATATCTACTTAAGAGTTTAAGCATTCACCCAAGTACATTTTAGCTGCATGAAACTTATTTCATAAGTATTATTTTAAATGTTGTTCTTATATCTCTATCTATCTAGATGGATATATAGATATTTAAGTAAATATTTGTCTATATAGATATAAGATATATAGATATGTAGGTGTATATACAGGTATATAGATATTTAGTTAGAGTCTCACTCTATCACCCAAGCAGTAATGCAGTGGCATGATCATGGCTCACCGCAACCTCCATCTCCTGGGCTCAGGTAACTGGAACAACAGGCACAGGCCACCACACCTGGCCAATTTAAAAAGAAAAATTTGTAGATATGAGATTTTGCTATGTTGTCCAGGCTGGTCTAGAACTTCTGGCCTCAAGCAATCCTCCATCTTGGCCTCCCAAAGTGCTGGGATTACAGGCACGAGTCATTGTGCCCAGCTCAATATAATTTGTAATTACCATTTAGATACCTTTAAACCATATGCACATTTAGAAACTTTCCAAACATGATACATTTTTCAATTTTCAATTAATACACAGCAAAATATGTTGTGGCAAGATACTATTATTTATCTCCCATACTGCTAGAATTTTGAAAATTTGTTTTATAACCAGCAAGGCAAAGGATTTTTTTTTTTTTTTGCTTGTTTTAAAGGTTTTGTGTTTACTTAGAAGAGAGATTTGTTTTCAGAAGCTGAAGTGTGTAGTTTTCTTTATATGTAGGTTAAATCGAAATTAGAAGTTGTTTTGTTTAAAACTTTTACAGCCTTACCGTTTTCCTCCCCTCTTCTGCTTTTAAATTAGTTTCTGAGAAATGTATATTGTGTTCAAATTCCTAACTATGATTGTGGCTTTATTTCTTTCTAATTTTGGTTTTTTAAAGTTTCTCTTATACATTTTAGGAGATCCTTTTTTCCTGCACCCTTTTATCCCCCAAAGCAACAAGGCATTCTAAATGAAATGCTATTTATGAGCTAACTATGACTTGGTGATGACAAGTGTCACCTTTAAGTGGCACTTATAATAAACAAGATAGCACTCAGCAAAAAAGCCTGGGTTTAAGTTTCGCAGAATTCAGAATACTCATAGAGAGCTAAAAGAAGGAGTATTGCTTTATCTTTGTCTTCCTTTTGCAAGCTTCTTTTCTCAACAAGAAAGAAAAAAATCACAAGTCTAGGGCTTTCTCCCAGCAGTGGTCTCACAGTAAGGGTCACAAAGGAGCTTAAGCAGAGGCTTCAACCATCCTCTAACCAGCCAGGTTTTACTCCCTTCTGCTGGACCTACATATGTCACATTCTAATGTCCCAAAAGTGTGTTATGAGAAACCAACACTCCACAAACCCTCTTTGAGATAGAGAAGAAACTACAAAAACCAGTTTGACTAGGATATCAGGTTTGGGTGTAGGCGCACTTTTGGCCTCCTAATTTACAAGTCTGAGCTTAATGAATCATATGGCCACAATACAGAGGTAACTTTTTTTAAAGCTGTTTCATGCCTAAAATCGGGTTTGGTGATTTAAAACATTATTGGTTAAATTAGACATGGAAGGATGTTGGCACCCATGGTCTTCCACCATGTTTTGTGAACTCCCTAATAATGGATTCCTCCATTGTATGTTTTGTGTCAGGGGAGCATCTAAAGTGAGAGAGTTCATACCTGTTATCCATATACCTTGAGAATATACATACATTTTTAGTGATGGGAGTGTATTGTTATGTTGCCCAGACTGGCCTTGAACTGTTGGGCTCAAGTGATCCTCCTGCCTCAGCCCTCCTGAGTAGCTAGAGCTACAGGTCTGCACCTTCTCACTTAGCTTTGCCTTAGAATTTTGAACAATGCCCCTCATCACTACCAAAACAAAACATGTTTCTTTCCTAACACCTTATAGCCTTAAAAAGGGAGGGGAAAAATTGCCAGCTGCTTTTTGTTGTTTTTAGGAAATGCATAAAGAACATATGAGAGAATAAGTGGACTTTAAACAGTTGTCTTTCAACTATATTGCAATTTCTCTGACAGGAGCCAACCATCTGTTTCCCAAGTGACAAGGTTACTCGCTACTATATCAAAGTGAGAAGATTATTGCAAATTGCTGTGCTCCCTGCCATGGTCCAAGGATATTTCTGAAGTTCACAGAAAAAGCAGGCATATGCATACATGAAGCACATAACTTTCTGGGCCCTGCCTGACCCATGCTGCTAATCTCATTGCCAAACTTAATTTTTACTTTTGCTTTCATATTGTTCCCCTCCAGAATCAATCACCCGCTCTAATGATCAGAGCCCACAAACTGTCTTCTTACTGTTCATGAATCCTGTATGTGAGAAGTGGTAGACTCATACTTTCTTCCAATCAGTTTTTCCCATGCCCATCCACCTGGAAATTGTAATTTTCACTTTTATTTGTGTAGAGGGTGACTATAGTAGGTAATATTATGGTTGTATATTTCAAAATAGATAGAAGAGAGGATTCTGAATGTTTTTACCACAAATAAATGTTTGAGGAGATGTATATTTAAATATCATAATTTGATTATTACACAATGTATAAATGTATCTGATCATCACAGTGTACTCCATGAATATGAACAATTATTGTGTCAATAAAAAGTAAAATAAAAAATACAATGGAACAATGATTCCCTTCTGGGAACACTTGATTACTGAAAAATTGTCAATAAATTCTGAACATGCTAAATAAATAAATAAATAAATAAATAACCTGGCCTGGGTCTACCTGCTTTAGGTAACTTTCAAAGCATTGCCTGATCCATGCGGCTAAGGGTATTTTTCAAACTGATCTTTTTTTCTTTTATATTTTGCTATATTTTGAGAACAAACAGGTACCACTTTAAAGATCCAGTTTCACAAGTTGCATTTTTGCTGCTCCAGCTGTCTTCAAAGCTCTGGATAATAGAAGACACCCCATAGTCTTATGTACTTCAAGTTGAAGACACCTCAACTACTTATGTACTTCCTCACTGTTTGCTTGACTCAGTAGAGGAGCTCATGAATCAAAGTAGCCTTACCATGACTATGGCCATGCACATTGCTTTCTCAACTGTCAGGATAAAACATGGAGAGAAAGCTTTAAATAAAGACTCATGGAAAGCACAAAAAGTGTAAAATATTGTTCTCATATTTCAGGCTTTCTGGAGAGTTTTTTTTTTTTCCAACAGAGTTTGGAACATAATTCCTACTTGAGAACATTGTTCTGACCTCCTATAAGGCTCTTCTAGGCTCTGCTGCAAGGTTTTTTGTTTTGTTTTGTTTTTTTGTACCAAGAGGAGAAGAAGATATATCAAGAACTGATCATTCCTGCCCCATGAGTGGCAAGGGAAAGGCAAGAGATAGTAGCAATCCCAGATTGTTCGCTTAAAGAGCTGTGGGTAGAAGCAAACAGCTTTGCAAATGTAAAGGATCACATATGTCAAAATTCGACCCTAACCAGCTAGACTCCAGTGTATTTCATAACTGTGATGCAAAGATGATTTTATTGCATTGAAGATTTATGATACCATGAAAGGAGACTTTTCCAAGTATCAGGTGTCTGTGACTGTTTGGGAAAACCTATGCTACACAAAGAACTATATATTCTGTGATTTAATGGCTAGTGGTCACTGATTTAACAGAGGAAAATATCACAGTCTTCTCTTCCCTAGTACTCTTTGCTGACACCTCTGGGCCCCAAGGAAAGCCATCACCTCTCTTCAGAGCTCCTTGGTTCACTTGTTCACTTGAAGGAAGACAATAATAGAAAGAAAGTCTCCTGACAAGAGGGATTTTTTAAAGCTGATATTAAACAAAGGCGTTGAATCACTCTTACTAGGAGTCTCAGAGAAAAAACCTATAAAGATCACTTTTAACATTAGTTTAGTTTACAGTGAATGTTAAATGTAATTCCATCTAACACACTTACAATGAATACCTTCTATATAAAAGGGGCTCTGGGTATTCTACAATCAATATATAAATATGTATGATCTAGCAAATCAAGTAAGCATTATTCTACATCTCACATAAATACAGACTAAGAATGCAGAAAAGAAAGCGAGTTTTGTTTGTTTGTTTGGAGTCAGGATATCACTCTGCTGCCCAGGCTGGAGTGCAGTGGTATTATCATGGTTCACTGCAGCTTCCTCCTCCTGAACTCAAGTGGTTCACTCTCCTCAGCCTCCCAAGTAGTTGGGGCTACAGGCATGCACCACTACACAAGCTTATTATTTTTTAAATTTTATTTACTACTTTTGTTATTGTTGTTAGACATGAATGATGTCTTCCTATGTTGCCCAGGCTGGTCTCGAATTCCTGGGCTCAAGCAATCCTCCCTCCTCCGCCTCTCAAAGTGCTGGGCTTATAAACGTGAGCCATGCACCTGACCACCAATAGAAATTTTAAAACTAGAGCTTGCCACATGAGGGATTCTATTTCCTCTTCTTCAGTAATTGAATTGTCTCCTTAGACTCGGTCATAACTAATGGCCCCGTGGGCAGCCACATCATCATCATCATCATCATCATCATCATCATCATCATTATTATTATTATTATTTTGAGTTGGAGTCTCACTCCGTTGCCCAGGTTGGAGTGCAGTAACACGGTCACCCAGGCGTCCACCTGCCGGGCTCCGGTGATCCTTCCGCCCCAACCTTCCAAATAGCCGGAACTACAGGCGCGCGCTACCACGCCCGACTTTTTTTTTTTTAATTGTAGAGACGAGATCCCACCATGTTGTCCAGGCTGGTCTCTAACGTGTTGCCTCAGGCAATGCTCTCACCTCGGCCTCCCAAAGTGCTGGGATTACAGGCTTGAGCCACTGCGCCCGGCCAGGCGCCACTTCTTAATTAGCATAGAGTTGTTCTGAGAGAGTATGTAATTTAGAAAGAAAGAGCCTGAGATGAGAAAGAATTTGGACGGAAACAATCAACAGATTCAAGTGAGGAAATATACTGATCTATGTTCTTATCGGGAACTAAACAGTAGTTTAGATGCTGTGAGAAGGTGATTCTACAAATATTATTGTTATTATTATTATTATTTTGTGGCGAATCAAGTATTGTGCTTAGTGTCACAGAAACAAAGATAAACAAAACACAAGCACAGTACATGACCTTGCAGTGATTTGTGCCTTTTAAGAAGACATTCTACGTACAGGGAGAGTTTGGGAAAACTGCTTGTGGTCAGCAGGATAATAGCAGCAGAGTATTTTTAGTAGGTCCATGAAGAGGGAAAGAAAGGTCAATTTGGGAAAGATCACGCTTCTCCTCCTGGGAGACAGTTCAGTGTCAATAAATTCCCTTTCAAAAGGGACAGCTTACCGTAGTCGGCAGGATTCGAACCTGCGCGGGGAAACCCCAATGGATTTCTAGTCCATCGCCTTAACCACTCGGCCACGACTACATAGAAGTCAAACACCTCATTAACATAAGTAGCTGCGCTGAACTGTAGCTCTCTTCAAAGCGCCACAGTTTCTATCAGAAAGTATGCAGGCTGTCATTGTTTCTCATTCTTTGACACAGTTAGGTGAATATCATGCTGTTGTTACAAACGGACAAGTAGTGCTTTCTCCTGAGAACTGGGAATACCCCGTATGCTGATGGAAAAAGACTAAGCAGGAGACATCCCCAGAGTGCAAGTTTCCTGCTCTGTCAACGTCTGATGACACTCTAACATTCACTGCAGAATTTTGAGTTATAGCGACGATTTGGACAACCTAAAAAGACCATACATGTTTGACTTTTAAAATAAAATTTGGAAGATTCGTATAATGGAAGCTTCTGCAACTGATACAAAGAATGAGGTGCATGTCTATTTACTAGTAACATTTGGGTCGTCAGTGCACTAAGAGGGTAGACTAGAAATCCATTTAGTACCAGTATGAGGACCTAGAATTGCCTCTAAGAAACTTGATCCTTTTTCCACTTGGCAACTTTCCCCTTTTGGGCCTCCAGTAAATAACCCCCCATACTTCTCAAAACAGCGAGAGATCTTTACTACCTTTTAAATTTCAAAAATAAATGGAATTGTAAAAAGTCAACAAAGCAAAACCATCTTCCTGGGGTAGAGGAAGATGGCTGCAAATTTGGCAAAAGAAATTTTCTATTTGTAACAATTGTATTCAGTGTCTCTAGCTTCCATCCTAAAAACCTCACTTCCTACATGCACTCTCATCTACAGCCATTTTCAGCATGCCTTAAATGCTTATCTGAGCTTCAGAAATAATTGCTGGAAATAGTAACCTTAGTGACTTAGTTTGGTTTCCAATCAGAAACAAGAAAGATGAGGGGAAAAAAACCTGTGGGGGGGGGGGGGAGAGAGAAAGCATATTGTAAACACTCGATAAAAATATTCTGTCAAAGGTTATCATATGGATCGGAGTTCTCACATTAATAGTAGGAATAGGGTTTCTTAAATCCGCATTATGGGACATTATATATCAACATTTCATCCTTCTTCAAACTGTGCTTTAAGTGTGGGAAAAAGTTTGCTATATTCATTCACTGGTGACATTTCTCGAACAAATTCAGTGAC
>NW_007018362.1:49681-126793 GCF_000164805.1 Carlito syrichta
GGGGGGGGGGGGGGGGAGAGAGAAAGCTGAAAAGAGACAGATCAGGGGAGAAGCATCCAGAAGGGTTAAATACAGGATCGTCTTGTGGTCGTTGTAAATTTGAGCGTTCTTAATCAGCGCCCGCTCTTAATGTGCTGGTGTTCGTCTCCTATCTCTATTGAGTAAAACTGGAGTCAAACTTCTAGGTGTTTCACAGAATTTTAATCCTCCATCTTCTCCCTGCTGTCTTCTCTTTCACCCCTTCCAATTTTCTGGGTAAAATTTCTTACCCCATTTTCATCTGCTGTACTTGGACTGATCCTTCTCCAAGTTCGTTGTCATTTTCAGCCTTGGATTTTATTTGTGGACTTTTGGAGGAAACTCTATTTTTCTCTTCAATGGAGATTAAGAATTATGGGATCCAGATTGTGATGCTAGGCTCCTCTGATTGGTTGGCAGTTACTAACACCTGCTCTACCATTTACTACCTGTGTGATTTTGAGTGAGTGACTTACTATCTTTGTATCAACTTCTTCTTGTTTATTTATTTATTGAATCAGGGTCTCACTCTGTCATCTAGGCTGCAATGCGGTGGCACCATCACAACTCACTGCAGCCTTGACCTCCTGGGTTCAGGCAATCCTTCCATCTCAGCATCCCGAGTAGCTGGAACTATGACCAGCTAATTATTATTATTTTAAAAAATTTTCAATGATATGTGGTCTCACTATTTTGCCTAGACTGGTCTCGCACTCCTGGGTTCAAGCAATCCTCTTGCCCTAGCCTGTGATTACACATAGCCATGAGTTACCATGCTCGACGTCTTATGCTTTTAAATGAGCATATAACATTTTAACATGTTGCAAAGTGATTGGGCATAGAGCAACCTCTATATTAAATGCTGAATTTTATTGTTCCTTTTGCTAGACAAATATGTTGATCGAGGCAAACAGCGATTTTTGTTTTTATTAAAGTAAAACAGAATACGCACAACTCCTAAGCGTATGGCATATGATTTTTCACAATGTCCATATACCAGTGTGACTCAGATAGAAGTAGATCGCAATCAGCACCCCCAGAAAGTCTCTCATGACCCCAGGCACTTTCCATCAAGATAACTTACTATCTTCATATCTAACAACACAGGTAATTTTGTCTTTTTTTAAAAATTGCATAAAAGAAGTATACAGATTTACTATTTTGTATCTATTTCTCTTCACCTAATAGTATGTATTGTGAGACTAATCTGTAATTCATGTACTAAGAGGTTTTTACTCTTGTTGCTCTATAGCTTGCCATTGCAAAAACACAGCACAATTCTTCAATTTATTCTATTGTTGGGAATGCAAACATGCATTGAATGGGCACTCTTTTTATTGTCACTAATGTATGCCACACTATCATCAGAATTAGAACTGGAAGTCAGGGTCTAGTGGAAAACTGTGGGAAAGGCAAGGTAGACTTAAGGTCTGATTGCAGGCACAAGAGGAAGAAGAAAGGATCCAGAGAAGCCACATAGAAACCCCACCAAGGACCCCAGGAATTCCTTTCCCAGAGGAAAGCACATGACATAGTTGATATTAGTGATTTGAAAATAACATAATGGGTCTCTTTTCTCTCTCCTGCAGAGTTCATGTCAGTGTTCAAAGGTTCGTTGTTGAGTTTGGCCTTTAGTGATGTATTTTTTCTCAAAAAGTAATGTTAAATACATTTTTAAAAAATTCTATTTACATTACTTTTACTAAAGTCTCCATGGTTTAGCTGGGCAAAATCCTTGTTTAGTAAACCAGAGAGGCTGGATTCAAATTCCATGATCAACAATATTCTCAATATTTCAGAGATAGCTATGAGCACTATTGTTATTGTCAGTACTTGATTATTAAAGCTATCTGAAAAAAGCTTTCCCATGAGGTACATGCATAGAGAAGGAAGACTGTTTCTCGATTTTAGAAATGAATCTTGTCCACCAAGACAATGGGGGAATCACTGAAGAAAAAAATCTTGTGACTCTACCAGGGCAAAGTTGTTGCTTTAATTGATTACTCTTTACCATGCAATACATTTGTACCAAAACAGAGGGGTTTATCTGCAACCAGAAACAGGATAATTGAGTCACTAAAATAAAAAAATAATAATAATAAATGAAAGAGACAGAAAGCTTTCAGGTGGCAATGCCAAGCCACTTTACATGAACAAGGACATGATCCCGAGAAATGACATGGACACCAAAGTGACAGGGACTTGAACATATATGAACAGACTTCCATGACTTTATAACTCATTACCATAGCTATCTGGTCATAACTACTCACACAACACGGCATAGAAGGAAATGCTTCTGATTGGACTAAAGTAGCTAATGTCACTGTACAAAAGGCCCTGCGATGAAGCAAAGTGAGCTCAGCAACTTGGACAGAGACTCTTTTGTGAAATAAGGGTTAGGAAAAAATAAGTCATCTCTTCATTCAGCAGTTTTTACCATCAAGGAACATAGGGTTCGGAGTCCATATCACATGAGCAATAGCCTTTCCAACAAGCTTCAGATCATTTCAGCCAGCACTGACTGCCTTTTCCAGGATTTCCATTATGTGGCACTGAACTCTACCAAATTTTCTTCACATTGTAATTAGTCCTTTATCTTCATGCTAGATGCAGTGCTAGAACTTCCAGTAGCTCATGGCTACTGTGAATAATTCTGTGAGTAATGAATTGCAGATAGTTACTTTCTTCTACTTATTTTTGACTCAACGTAAAGTCTCAAAAAATTATAATGAAAAGATTTATCAGCATTTCCTTACTATGAGGACCCTCAGCAAAGTAGTGTTTTGTTTTGTTTGTAAATCACTCTCTTCCTTTTAATTTGCAGAATGACTCTATAACAACTGTCAGTGTTTTACAAAAACAGGGAATAGCATGGCATGGGAATTGGCAAGGCAAAATAACTACCATTTCATTAGTGTATCAAGATTTACAAAATGTCTTCACATACTTAATCTTACTTCATATGGCCATCAGCTATACAAAGTACTGTTATCCTCATTTTAAAATGAGAAAAATGAGGAACTAAGAGAAATACTCAAATACCCATAATTACTTAATATCAGAATTAGAATAGTCCCCTAGTTAATTTTATTCCATATCTAATTCCCTTTCATATGAAAATGATGGGGGTGGGGATGGGATACATATTTGATAGTTGAATGGTTTTAGTAAATGTAGCCTTCAGAACATTTCCATCTGTTCTATAAAGATGAGATAGTAAGGATAGCTAACTGTGAATTCTAACTTTTCTGTTAAGCAGCCCTAGATATTATTAAATTGGTGAATACTGTTTTCCCCAAAAGCCTTGGGGGTGGGGGTGGGGGGAACAAAACAAAACAAACAAACAAACAAACAAACAAACAAAAAACTGCCAACCCTGCATGTACAAGGACATTGATTTGAAAAGAAAAGTCAATACGGATGAGATAAAATTCACACATCAAGGGCACTATGGTTTAGCCAGTCCTTGACTAAATACTTGGCCACTCTACTACAAATGCACAGGTCTGAAATTCTTCATTCTATGACTTAAAATGTGATGATGGTGACAAGTGGCTGTTGACTTGAGAGACAGATTTAGAAATTCAGAAGTTAAGTTTGGAAAAAAGAGCTAAGAAAAGGATTTAGTAGAAAAACAGAACCAATCATGATATTCTAGGCCTATATGTCTATTTTAAGGTATAGCTAAAAAAAAAACTGAGGTTATTTTCCTTCCAACTTTTGACATTTTAATCTTCAAGGTATTTGGGGAAAGACAACAATAATAGAGATACTGAGCATTACGACTGGATATAAATTGCACCTTCAGTCTGGTTTCTCTATTTTTACTTCATTTTTTTCTGCTTTCTGTCTAAAGGTGCACTTGACAAGAATTCTCAAAATAAATTTCAGCACCACAAGGAATTAGTGATAATTCTAATGGAAAAATAAAAATGAAAGTCTTTTTTCTCTATGTAAAAGCAGGTAAATCTGACTTCCTCCTACTATTTCTTGCTTCAAGGACAAATGTGCATTCTGAAAAAAAATATTCTCCTCAGCTACAGAAACACTGCTCTCTTTCTGGATGAATAGAAAGAGCCCATAATAGACTGCAAACTAATTTCACTGAGAATCAATAAATCAATCCTGTCTATACGAAAACTCTATAAATAGTTCATAAGAAATATATATATAAATAAAGATATAAACCCCTTAGTGAAATGATCTGTGTCTGTTGGATTAAGTTCAGCTGCAAGGAAAAAAAAAACACAAAACTAACTGTGTCATGAACACAATAAAGTTTATTTATCTCTCACAGATAGCAATAGAGTAGTATTCTGCCAAATGTCAAATAAATGAAATTCAGCACAGTAGCAGATAAAATATAGCAGATCTCTGGGCCTTCATTTCTTCATCTCTAAAATGGGAATAAAAAATTCTATAATGGTAATGTTAAAAAAGGTTAATGAGATAAGACTTTTGATAGTGTTTGACACAAGAACTATCCATTTACCAGTGTATCAGAGGAGGAAATGGTGGCCCACGGGACCCAAATGCAAGGATGACTAGAAAAGAATAATATTGGGGGAAGGATCACGTATTTGGAAGTCAGTTTTGGGAGGGAAAAAAATGTGTGAGAGACTGGAATTATTCTATCTTAGATATTTTAAGTAATTATTCTGTGAAGCCAATTTTCCATAGTGTTTACTTTGACAAAATATTTTTAATTATAGTTTTGATTTCTTAATACATATACAATTCAGGGTCTTAATTTCTTATTCTGTCATTTTTGGTAAACCATCTCTTTAAAGGAATCTGCCCTAAATTGTCATATCTATTTACAAAATACCATTCATAATATCTTCTTGATGTCCATATAATTAGTATGTAAATGTCTGTGATGATTCGTGCATTTCTAAGTTGAAAGTGTGGATGACAAGCTGTACAATCATGATCAGCTGGCTATTTAAGTTAAGCCAAGGGCGCTTAAACTACAGTGCTATGAAGATTGTTCATAGGCCATAGCATCCCTAAGGGTCAAACAGACACTGTATGCTTGTGCTGCTTAGTATATACAATTAAAACAACCAAAGATGGATGAACAGGAGGCTAAAAGCACTTCCCTAATAAGAAGTCATGATCTTTTCACAAGCTCTTGGACCTAAGCCTGCCTTTGTTTTTTTTTAAAGTTTTATATTTTCAAAATATTATGTTGGACTTATGACTTGTGATTTTTAAAGTTAATTTTGTGTATTCATTGGAGTTTAAAACTCCATTTCCAGGAACTTCCACTTCTGGAAAGCTAAAAGAGGAAATCAAAACAAAATAAAACTATAGCTCAGTCCCTCAAACATAGCAGCAAAAGCAAAATGGGGAGCCTAGATTTCCATCACACTGGAACAAGGTGCTTTCCTCTTACCCCCAACACACACACACACACACACACACACACACACACACACACACACACACGTCTCAGAGAAAGTAGAGTAGGGAGCTGAGACTTTCATTGCCCTAGGCTGTAAACCCCACCCTACCACCAATCAGAATGAAAGTCAAAGAGCCAGATGGTTCCATATCACTTCTGGAACCCTTGAGCTGAAGTTTAAGAAACAATAGTACTACTGTGCTGTTCACCATTATATCTAATCCCTAAGTAATATGAACAAGTCATATACGAGGATTATTGTTTGTATCTGAATAGTATAATTTTATAATCAGAATAAGAATTTTAGCTATTCAGCATATAGTAACTTTATGTGCATTATATGTTGAAATACTATCAATCAATTAAATATGAATAAATTTTTACTATTTCAGGATTAAAATGCTTCAGTTGCTAATAATTTGTGAAAAACTGTTAATTTTATGTAATATTAAGAATTAACAAAAATAAAATTAATAGAAGGAAGTTAATAAAATATTAAGCTTTTAAAAACTAGATAGTTATCTAAGAAGAACATCATACACTTTTATTCCCAAAAATATGTATAAATATTTACATCAGAATACAATGAGGAATAATAAAGTTGTAATTGTATCTCGATTCTTCATTTCTAGAATATTTAAATATAATTTTTAAAATTATTTTCTATCTTGGGCTTGAGTCTTTAAATAAGCGGTTGTATTTGGGAATTCTTCCCATCTTGTCAAAGTAATTTAAAAACCATATGTCTATTTTGCCATTTTAAACTTTCACAAGGAGGAAAATCTCTAAAATTATGTATTGTACCATGGTAAAATCTTTATTTATGCAAGTATAATGAAGTCTTTGAAGAAAAGAAGAAATGTTTTGAACAAATGAGGTCTAAGTTAAAAGTGGGCATCTATTTTTTTTTTGCCCCACTGTGCAGGAGATTGACTGAAGAAGAATCTAGTAAAGGACAGTGGTATACAATAATGTCAATCTTTTACATTTAGACTACTAAAAGTTTGATTATAATACAATTCTAATATATTGTTATAAAATATAATACATCAAATATAATGCTAATAATAATTAGTTTTTCAGTAAATTTTAAAAATGTAAAACCTGGCATTTTATACAAAGCAAAGGGGTACTGTGTAGCTTTGGCCATGACTTCAGACAAATACTAATTTTATAATCACCATTCAGCATTTATATGAAGTATAACTTCAATAAACATTATTTTGAATAGTCTTTTATTATGATAAATGACTAGTATAATTTGATTCCCATTACAACACCCTATTTCATATTTCATTGTTGCCCATTATTTTAGTTCCATTTTGTTTCTACATCTTAAATTTAGTAATTACTAATTAAATTTTAATAGATTCTGTGGATGAATCATAATGGAAGAGAAAAATAGTAGAAGAAGAAAAGTTTAGGAAGTTACAAAAAAGAATTATAGATAACAATCATATCCATGAACATGGTGGTCTAGTACGTGTAAGACTTCAATGAGTTTTGTATCCTCAGGGGGGCAGTCTAGCTAAATTTCTGCTACGGACTGAATACTCGTGTTCTTCCCAAATTCATATTTTAAAGCCCTAGTCCTTAATGTTATGGCATTCGGAGACAAGACCTTTGGGGGGTAACTAGGTCACAAGGGTGGAGCCTTCATGAATGGAATTAGTTCATTTATAAGAAAATATAGGAGAGAAATGATTTATCTCTCTCTTCAGTATGCGAGGATACAGCAAGAAGGCAAAAAAAGGGCCCTCATCCGACACTGATTCTGCAGGCACCTTGATCTTAGATTTCCCATCCTTCAGAACTGTGAGAAATAAACATTTGTTGTTTAAGCCACTCAGTCTATGGTATTTGTTATAGCAGCCCACATTGACTAAGACAATTTCCTAAGCTCCTGTACATCTAGGATAATAAGCATGTGCCCTAAGCTTTGCCAATCAGATGTATTAAGGCAAGATTTCTTCTTTCAGAAGAAACGTGTAATAAAACTAATGCAAGAATTTCACCTGGGTAAGGGTAAAAGAATAGATATCTGCTAAATGCAAGTAAATATTTGAGCTTTTAGAAGCAGTGGTGACTTAGGGCCTAGCAATGGCAGTCCTCACTGGGGAACAAAATTCTGCTAGCAGTTAACACTAGAAAATGCATGGGGAATTAGAAGGATTGGGTACCACAATACAAAAGGGTGAAGAATCATTATGTGCCGAAGTATTTGGAGGAAGAAGACTATGGTTCAAAGTTATACATTATCAGCTCAATTTATGATTATAGAATCAGAGATCTCCTCGGTCCTAACATAATTTTTAAATTTTATGTGACCCAAGAGTTGGCATAATTCAAAATTGAATTCATATCTGTGGGTTTCCCATTAATGGAAAGGTGAATGAATGAATTGTGTCACATTCCTGTTCTACAGCAGCTAACATGAAATCAATGAATTAATGGTAGCTACATACAACAAAAGCAATAATTCAATTTAGCAATATAATATTAAATGAAGAAAGATTATATATAGGCTGATATTCTGCATCTGAAATAAAAACCTACAATTTTTAGAAATACTAGTAAAGTCAAACTAAGAAAAGCACTTGGCATTTACTTCTTGAGGAACTCAATAACTCCTTTGTCTTGCCTTATGTTGTGACAAATCCAGAAATTTACCAGAAAATAAAGTAACTTACAACAGGAGACATTTAGCTTTATGAAGATAAAGAGATCACAGAGACATCCCAGGATACAATTTTTAAGCTCTATCTAAGATCTCTATGGGACATATTCAGCATAGACAGCAATTCTGTGTGGTGAATTAATGCCATATAAATGACCAACAGAACACCACGGAAGCATTTAAACGATGTACCTGGATATTTATGTTGACAGAGCTTCAAGTTTTCATGTAGGGATTCAGTAGTGTTCAAATACCTGAGAGAATTCAAGCAATTCTTTATAAAGTGCAGATGTTTTTCCACAAATCTTCACTTCTCAGTAGAAAATGAAACACCTATAAGTTCTGATGATACTTCCCAATGGGCATTATAAAATCTTATTCTCTCCAGGCAAAAAGATATATATCCATGAGAATTTTTATTCTTTCTCAGATCTGTTAGGTCTTTTTTCTAGCCTACATGAAGTAAATTTACTCCATTTTATAAAGCAGTAAATCAAAGAAACAAACTCAACTCAACATTATTATGGGTAACAGGTGTCTGTGGTGAGGGGAATAGAGGGAAGGTAGGAGGTATGCTCCTCTGTTCTGAACACGTAACAGTGGGGCCCACGCAGAGCCCACATCACACTGTGGGTCCATACGAAGCGAAGATGCTCTGTTAATCATCCCTAAAAAGGGAAACTTATCTTAGACAGGAAAAAATAATACTGAAAAAGAAAAGTCCAGGTATGGATAACTGATGTCTGTGGTGAGGGGAATAGAGGGAAGGTAGGAGGTATGCTCTTCTGTTCTGAACACATAACAGTGGGGCCCATGCAGAGCCCACATCACACTGTGGGTCCATACGAAGCGAAGATGCTCTGTTAATCATCCCTAAAAAGGGAAACTTATCTTAGATAGGAAAAAATAATACTGAAAAACAAAAGTCCAGGTTCCACCGAGATTTGAACTCGGATCGCTGGATTCAGAGTCCAGAGTGCTAACCATTACACCATGGAACCTTACGATGAAGGACTCCTTTAGCGCTCCTCCCCGATGAAATATATCTCCATTTCTGCATCCATGTTTTCCTTTAAACGTGTTGAGTTTGCCTCCCGGTGTTCATTATTTGCCGCCTCGGCACATACTTCTTTTCTCTTTCGCACAGGTTTCTTAGTGCAAAATCCAAGAGCAAATCTACCTGAGAACAGATAAGATAGGTCCGTGCCTCCCCAACCTCTTAGCGCCCCTCTGCCTTCTTCTGCAACTCTCCGGGCCCCCAGCCTCGGTTCGGCCGCCCTAAGCCAGGACGCCCCGCCGCAGGGGGCAGGCGGCTCCCACAGGGCATCAGCCGAACTGCGCTGACAGCGGTGTCGGAGAGACCGCGAGGCTCGATGCCTCGCCGAACGTCTGTTCCGGCCAGGAACATTTTTGGAAGTTTAATTTCGTGACTTCATTTGACGAACCAGTCCTGGCTGTTCGTGGCGTTGCTGGGGGGAAAAAAAACAAAAACAAAAAAACCTCAGGGCATCAAGGCATGCTTGCTGCTTCCCGGAAAGGCTCCACCTGGTGGAGACCACAGGGTAAAGCAAGATGCCAAACTCGAACGCCCGCAAAGCAGGATTTTGTCACCGATAAGGCTTTGACTTGGCTCTTCCTAGCAGTGACTATGAGCCTCGTCTAAATTCTTCAACAATAAAGATTTCCTAGTGTCAAGAACCGGACATGACTTGTCCAGGACTGTTTGTTGCAGACCCAGCAATGGTAGGGAAACGGCAGGAGACAAAAGCTAGACCGAGACCGAGGCGGGACTGTCACTACCAGGCTAAAACCGGCCCCGCCCGCAGAGCCGTATGGTCTGTGACATGAGCGACAGCGGTCGCTGGAGTGGCCCCTGGAGTGGCAAACAGAGCATTTGCTTATAGCCACTCCATCTTCTTCCAGCCCTCATTACCTCTTGATCTACTCACCAGAGAGCAAGACAAAATGAAGCCCTCCTGCCAATCCGAATAAGTAAAGGTGATTTCCGGGAGCCTTAGGAACAAGAAGCACGAGGATCATAAGCACTTTCAGCATAACTGTAGCCCACTGCAAGCTTTTTGAAAAACTTCAGGTTCGTATAACAAATTGACAAGAAGCATTTCTAGGGCTTGTATCAAGTTCTGGATTCACTGAAAACAAACAAGCAAAAAGTAAAAAATATTTGCCTGCAATGGCCAAAGTTGAAATCATTTGAGCAACAATAGTGTTGTATTATAACCCCAAATAGAAAGTAAATGTTTATGATTCCTTGCTGATTTGATAGATAAAATATTGAATCAGCAAATAAATAGGTGAGAAAAGACATGTGGGAAGTAAATAAAATGCCTACAAGTGAACATGAAGACTTCAAACTGATTCCTACAGCCTACTTGTCCCAACAGGTTCCCTAATGTAGAACCAACCTCCCTCTTTCAGGGAATCTTCTAGGCAGAAGAATTCCAACAACATAACTCCTCATTCCTAATTGTGGGCTCTGCATCGTGATTGCCTTACAAAGAATATAGTATGGAAATGGGAGGAGAGAGAATAATAAGTGAAGAAATCTGAAAAACACTACCTCAGTCAAGTGACCAAGGTTAATACCATCAGTGATAAGCCATGTTAATGGTATATAGCCTTGATATACTGTGATATAAATGGCACTTTACTCTGTAGTCTTCCTCCCCCAAACTTATAACCCCAATCTAATTATGAGAAAAATATCAGGCAAATTTTAATTGAGGGACATTCTACACAATACCTGAACTGTCAAGATCAAAATCAAGGAAAGTCTGAGAAACTGCTACAGCCAAGAGCACCTAAGAAGAAATAATGACTAAATATAATGTGAAATTCTGAATAGGATCTTGAAATAGAAAAAGGAAACTAGGTAAAAACTAAGGAACTCTAAATAACATATTCACTTTAGCTCATAATAATGTACAAATATTTGTTCATTACTTGTAACAAATGTATCATACTAGTGTAAGATTTTAATAATAGAAAAAACTGAGTGTGGGGAATATATAGGAACTTTCTATCTTCTAGATTAAGTATAAACTATTGCTCATGGAATTAAGAACAAAAATGTGACCACATGAAATTATTTATTCAAAGTGAATTGAGAACTTTGGTTGTGATGTGCACCAGCACAATTCCCTCCTCTGTTTTCTAATGAGATACCTTATCAGACCTAGTGACATAGCTTACATAGCCTACATAGGAAGGACACAGGAAGGAGAAATTTTTTGTGCCATGTCAGCTGCTATGCTCAGTGGTAAGGACACAGAATTGAGCAAGACACCAAAGCACTGATCCTGCCCGTGGAGATTTTGGTTTATAGTGATGAGATACTTAAAACTGTAAATAAAATGACATACACAGGGGGAATTAAGGGAAACTGTAGGTGACTGGAAGCTAACAGCCTAGATAAGCTGAGAAGCTTAAATAAGAATAAAAACTAAATGTATGCATCCAGTCGAGGATTGTAGATGCTAGCTAGAAGGAAGTGGTGGTCCAAACTTTTTTATATTCTGTAGGATGCAAGATAGGCACACAGTGGACTGGTTGTCCGGGCAGCAATCCCATAGTGAAAGTAAAAGAAGAGCTGGGAAAAAATTTGACAATAGACTGAGACCATGGTTCAAGCCAGGGCTTGAAGTTTGCTTTTGGGGCACAAGCATCTACTTTGAACTGCAAACATTAGGGAGCAACACAGGTGACTTCAGGAAGCATAGGAGATTCCAACTGTTTTCGATTCCAGTGTAATAGTGAACACTGCTGTATTCCCTGCAAGACTGAGGTTGTTTTCACCTTAGGAGCTAGTTTGTAGAAATTGGTTTGGACTTTTCATGTTTGCTGTCAGTCATTTTATTTATTTCCCCCCAAAATAAAGTGCTAATGGAAAATTTTTCTCCCTCTAGTTCCCAAGATTAAGAACAAAGATTCATACCATGCATTTTTTTAAACTTTTAATTCCAGATTATACTGAATAAAATCTAGGAAATCTCTTTCCCAAAAGATGCCCTTAGATACATACATATACCAGTTTGAAAACTATCTCAGGGTGTTTATGAAACACTTGAAGTCCATGGATCCCAGGCTAAGAATATTTTGCATTTGATATTCTTCTCTATGCCATCTAACCTAATCTTCAGCTAATAAATGAGAAACAAATTCTATCACTAGAATTTAAGCACCATACTACTAAAGTAAAACCACCTTTTAATTGTAGCTGAACAGTTTATTAATGTTGGTCTTGTAAATTAGATCAAAGGTGCACTCGTGACTGAAGCCAAAATACTAGTTAAACCACTTCTCAAAGGACTTTTGGGGTACAGGTTCCTGGAAGTGCAGTTTGGGGAGACATGCCTCAGACATAAATGTCTCTACTCTGACAGAATGAGGGAGAACAGGCACATTTTTATCACTGAGTAATTGGACCTCTACTGAGATAATTTGTTACAGGATTTCAACAGTTTCTGTTTAGTCCTGATTCTGTCCTGTTCAAACAAGAAAAGTGTACCCCTCAAATATGTAATATATATATATTCATTTATTAAGTACGAGTTCTCAAACTCTGAACATTAGAGAGGCAATCTATTCCAGCCACAACCCTCACCATTATAGCTGGTTCTGGACCTCAGTCTTCGTAATTATTTTGCATATAACTATAATAACTTTGCACAATGCATAGCTTTAAAAGCCAAATGAATTGACAAGTCTTATTTAAAACCAACAAACAAGTACAGCATTTTCCTGCCCCAAGCCCTACCTAAACCAAATTCAGGTTTTTTAGCGGAAACTTTTTAGTTAATTTTAGCTCTTAGTTCTACGAACTTGGGCAAGGAAATCTCTCTGTGTTTTACATACCTGCAAAACTGGAGTAAAACCAACATTTAGGAGTTACTTAGAAAATCTGATGAACACTTTAAACAACGTCTGACACATTGTAAACATGACTGATTGTGGTTGTTATGGTTACCCTGCTATTTCTTGATTACTCTTTTTTTTTTTTTTTTTGAGTTGGAGTCTCACTCTGTCGCCCAGACTGGAGTGCAGTGGCCGCTCCCAGCCACCGCAGCCTCGACCTGCTGGGCTCCGGCGATCCTTCCACCTCAGCCTTCCAAGTAGCCGGAATTACAGGCATGCGCTACCACGCCCTCCTGGTTTTTTTATTTATTGTAGAGATGAGGTCTCACTGCCCAGGCGGGTCTCGAACCCGCGGGCTCAGGCAATCCACTCACCTCAACCTCCCAAAGGCGCGGGATTACAGACTGTGCCACTAGCCCGGCTTGATTACTCAATTTTAGGCATAGTGCTGCATATCATCTGGGCACATTCTGCATCTTGCTGCCGGTCCTGGGGTTGATCAGTATGGACATTACCAATGGACTCCTTTGTCCTCTGGCTTCTGTATGAGTTTGGTTAAAGGAATCTACAGGGAGGGTGAAGAGTAAGGTTGGTATATTTATCCTCTGGTCCTGTTCGCTGCTCTCTGAATCCCCCGGAAAATGTCCCAACAACTGTCCTGAAGCTGCTCCACACAGCCCTCTCCAAAGAGCTGCAGGTCCTCAAACTCTACCTTATGCCCTTCAAGCTCAAGGACACTCTTGTATTACCTATGTTGTTGCCCTGCATTGCTGTACATTTATGTGTAAATAATCATTTAAATAAACGATCCTCAAATTTCTCAGTTTGAGTAAACACTCCACTTCCTACTGGTGTCCTGACTGATACAGACATTATCTAAATAAAGACTTCCCTCTCTGAAAGAAAAAGATCTTTAGCTCTCCTACACAGTTTAACACACAAACACACTTCTCTCCCCTCATCTTTTCAATGCATTTGTATCACATGGTATTGAGGCTGAATAATGTTGAGTATTTTCCTTATTATGCTCATGTAAATATTGTTCACAGCTACATCATTTTGTATAAATTATCTTTTCCTTCCTTCCTTCCTTCTCCCCTCCCCTCCCCCTTCCTCCTCCTCTCTTTTTTTCTCTCGCTCTCTTTCCTTCCTTCCTTCCTTCCTTCCTTCCTTCCTTCCTTCCTTCCTTCCTTCCTTCCTTCTTTCTTTCTCTCTCTCTCTCTTTCTTTTTTTTTCTTTTCCTGATTTGAATACTGCCTCTTTTGTTTGTTTGCTTCCTTTCTGTGTATGTAACACAAATTTATTCCCCAACTTTCTTCCAGAGCTGCAAAATTCTTCTGAATTTGGTCAAACATTTTTCAGTCCCTCCCTCCCTCAACTTGTCCAATCTACACTTGTTAATCTCTAGGTTTGCTTTACACCTGTTATGCTGACACTTCTCCTCCAACAACTGAAGTTGAATCCCCCTTTTGCTGAATGACAAATCTCCTGGGTTTACTCCCTATTTTTTTGCTGGAGAACCTCCTCAGATAGCTTTTTCAGAAAAAATACATTTCTGAGACTTTGTGTTTGACTGTCTGGAGCCTGTTTGTGTTCAGACACATTCTTGACCCCTCCCTAGTTCATCTCTGCAGCACCAGTGGCTGGTCCCTACCTATGCATCTTGCATTTCCCAGATTCTGCCAACGCCAGCTGACCTCTACCTGAATGCAACCATCAGAAGACAATAAAGAAATATTGAGAGGTAGAGGGAAGAAAGAAACCAGGGGATTTCTTGCTTCTTCTCCTTGCTTTCTGCAGCATCTCTGGTAGCAGTTGTCTTCTCCATGTTTCCAGATCCTGCCAGAAATGCCACCTTGAGGGAGATTCCACCTCCTGGGTTCCAATTTCTACACTACCTTGTTGGCGTCTTTGATCTGCCACCACCTCTGCAAACAATTCCCTGCATTAAAGACTCTCAGCCAGGCAGCTGAATCTCTTGAGGCCAGGAGTTCAAGACCAGCCTGGGCAACACAGCGAGACCTCATCTCTACAAAAAAAAAAATGCAGGGCATGGTGGCATGCACCTGTGGTTCCAGCTATTCGGGAGGATTGCCTGAGCTCAAGAGTTCAAGGCTGCAGTGAGCTGTAATCGTATCACTGCACTCCAGCCCCGGGGACAGAGTAAGACTCCAACTCAAACAAACAAAGACTTTGGGTTTAAGTTCTCATGAGGTTTCTGTTTCCTGCGTATGTACTAAAAATGATAAAGCATTTCTGAAATATATTTATTCTAACTTTATAAATGATTTAGTTTGGTCAGGTAGGGATTTCTAGTGTGGAAATAATTTTATCTTAGAATTTGATGAGTATTACTCAATTGTCTTCTAGTGGTAAGTGTGATGATACATTTACAAGCCATTCTTTTTTTTTTTTTTTTTTTTTGAGTTGGAGTCTCACTCTGTCACCCAGACTGGAGTGCAGTGGCCGCTCCCGGCCACCGCAGCCTCGACCTGCTGGGCTCCGGCGATCCTTCCGCCTCAGCCTTCCGAGTAGCCAGAATTACAGGTGCACGCTATCACACCTGGCTAATTTTTTTTTTCATTTTTATTGTAGAGATGAGGTCTTGCCAAATTGGCCAGGCAGGTCTCGAACCCACGGGTTCAGGTAATCCACTCACCTCAGCCTCCTAAAGGCACGGGATTATGGGCTGAGCCACCGAACCTGGCATTAAATTGATACTCTGGATAAGTCTCAGTTCCTTTTTTTTTTTTTTTTTAATCTCTCTCTCTCTCTCTCTCTCTCTCTCTCTCTCATTATGCTGGTCAGTCGTTGGGTGAGTGAATCCTGTAGATTTGGGAAATTTTCTTGCATTTATTTATAGTCTCTCCCCTTTATTTTCTCTGTTGTCTTTTCATTAAACTCTTTTAATCTGAGTTGCTGGTCCTTTCAAGCTGGTCTTCTAATTTTCTTGTCTTTTATTCTCCTATTTTCCATCCTTCATTTTTGTCCCATTTTATGGAAAATTTTCTCAACTTTATCTTTCAATTCTTCTATTAACTTTTTTTAATCATCTTATTTGTTATTTCCAAGAGTTCTTGTTCTCTTAATGCTTTTCAAAAAAACATATTATTTTCATAGATACAGAATGTTTTCTTGTCTTCCTGAATATGTTGGTTTAGTGTATACTGCTGATAGATTTTTGTTTGTTTAGGTTTTGTTTTGCTTTGCTTCTGTTACCTATTCATCTTTATTTTCACCAGGCTCTCTTTCTTTCATTTGTTTGCTTTGGTAGCTAACTTCCCTCTAATTTCTGGTGGCACTTAGAAGTCCAATCATCTTTAGAAGGCAGACCCCCAAACCCAATTGGTACTATGGGCATGATACACAAATCTACAATTAACTCTTACATGACTAAGGAATAAATCAGCATTGCATCAAGCTACTTTGAGAAGCAGACAATGTTTCTTACTATCTGTTACTCACTCTCAAGCTTTCTTCATCCTTTTAGGTTTAGACATTTTTAAATTGCTTTTACTGTCAACTTGTGGTCCTCTTAAGAAAGCAAAGATAAAGTCCTGGTCTTTACTACTATCTTTAACTAGAAATTTCTTTGAACAATGTAACCACTGGAGTCAAATGTTAAACTACCGAGTAATACCAAAGCACTTGTATTTAGAGATGACTTTTTTCTTGTTCCAGCAATAAAATACTGTTTCTGCTTTTTCATTTTTATTTATTTATTTATTTTTAAGTTGGAGTCTCACTCTGTTACCCAGGCTGAAAGGCAGTGGCACACTCATGGCCACCGCAGCCTAGACCTGCTGGGTTCATTCAGGTGATTCTTCTGCCTCAGTCTTCCAAGTAGCTGGAACTACAGGCACACGCCACCACACCCAGCTAATTTTTTTTTTTTTTTTAATAGTGATGAGGTCTCATCTAGTTGCCCAGGCTGGTCTCGAACCTGTACCCCTGGGCTCAGGCAATCTTCTCACCTAGGCCTCCCAAAGGTCCCAGCCAGCTTTTTCATTTTTAAACCCGAGTAATGAAGCCAGCTACACATCATAGAAAAACAAAGAAAAGAAACAACCCACAATCCCACAACCCAGAAACCATACTAGTAATACTTTGGTGTATTCTTTCTCACTCTCTCTAGGTTCTGAGAGAGAATCTATTTTATACCTCACTCTCAACTTTTCATGGTTCACAAAAATCCTTGGCACTCTTTGATGTGTAATCGCATCACTCCAGTCTCTGCTTCCTTCTTACATGGCCTATGTCCCAGTGACTGTGTTTCTAAGTCTCCCTTTTCTTATAAGGACATTTGTCATAAGATTTAGGGCCTCCCCAAATCCTGTATGACCTCTTCTTAACTTGATTACATAAGTAACGACATACATTTCTGGGCAAAACAATTCAAGTCACTTCAGGAGCAACTGTCTTTTTGACTGCCCGAAACAAAAAACGAATGTGGCAGAACTTTAACTGCATCAGAGTATGAGGGCCTGAAACCTGAACGGAATTCCCCCATTTGTATCTGAAAGTCTGTCTGAATCAACATGATGGTGTTTTGGCCAAGCACTTCAATTCCTAGAACTTGATGCTAAGGACCCTGAAATTCCTTTTTCAAAAATAACCAAACAAAAACAATAACTATGAAAATCTGGTTCTGTAGTGTTTCCTCGAATCAAGTCTTTAAGCCCAGGAAAAAATATCGTATTAATATAGCTAGATTTAGTCTAGCAGTCTCAAGCTAGTGTTAGGAGGGACAGAGAATGTTCTTAAACTGGAAAACTTATCTAAGTTTCGTCTTCCCCCACCCCCAACCCCCACCCTTGACTGCAGACTTCCTCCCTGGGGAAAGCAGAAAGGAATGAGCTTTTCGTGAGGAGATGGAGAACTTCCCAGTGTCCTCCTCTTCAGAGGATATAGGAAGACAGGGACCTCCCCGCTGAGTCTCATCCCATACGCTTGCTCAAGTCGAATTTTAATTTGAGTCCGGGAAGGAGCAAAGCAGTTTAAAGCCATCGAAGATATTTCTGGCTTAGTGTACACTGCCGAAAGCAAACTCAGATGACTCACTCCAAGGTTTGATTCCCTTATATTTCTTCTAACCGTTTTCTGTGCTATGGGCATTTACAAGTCTGAAGCTACTAGGGCCACCCTCAGCTCCAGACTCCCTTTCTGCTGGATTCTTACAAATATCCATGAACAGATGCATCAATGGTGACAAGGTGTGGAGTTCTAGAGCAGAGGAAATTCAAACCTCTTCCCTCGAAATGTTCCTTTGAATTCCATTTTTCTCAGTTGAATTTTGCTTTTCCATGGATGATTTATTTCATCAAAGAATTAGAAGCTCCTGATGTACCTAGAAAATTTGTGTTACCAGACTTAAGAACCACACACCAAAACATCTCTTATTATTGTGCCAACTCCACTGAGAATGTCACACTGCTCACATCTTTAAAGACTTTAAGAAGACTTAGCAAGTAGTAGGTAGTCATGGCTGAGTGGTTAATTTAAGGCAATGGATTTGAAACCTATCTGGGTCTCCCCTCACGGGTTTGAATCCTACCGGGTATGGTTTTAACCTAGACATGGCATCCCAGAAAAAACTATGTTCTTGAGTGATCCTGCATTGCTGTTCTTCTGTCTTTTTCTCTGTCTCTGTCTCTCTCTCTCTCTCTCTCTCTCTCTCTCTCTGAGTGCACTAACTTCCTCCTCCAGTTAAAGACTTGGAGACTACTGTATTTCAAAGTTTGGCATCGGTCTCAAGTAGAGGAGAGATTATTTTTCAAAAACAAGTCCATAGCTAACTTGTGTTAACTCTGACCGTGAAAGTCAGACTCCATCCTCTCCTGTGATGGAGGTGCCTTCATTGCTACTATATATTCTAGGGAACTCGGTATTTATAAAACAGTATGTACTCTAACAGCTACAGTTTTTTTTTTTTTAGAACCCTGACTGTGTCCTAGGCACTGAATTGAGATTATATGCATTATCTCATTTAGTCACCAATATAGCCCCATCAGTTAGATAATATTGAACCCATTTTATTTTATTTTATTTTAGTTGGAGTCTCATTCCGTAGCCCAGACTGGAGTGCAGGGGCTGCTCCTGGCCACCGCAGCCTCGACCTGTTGGGCTCCGGTGATCCTTCCGCCTCAGCCTTCTGAGTAGTAGGAATTACAGGCGCACGCTACCAAGCCAGGCTGATTTTTTTATTTTTATTTTTTTTTATTTTTTTTTTTTAACCAATATTTTTTATTATGATGTTGTAGGGTACAGTTAAGGGTTAGGTATACAAATATGCTTCATTCAGGCACCCTTGTTGAGAAGAGGTGTCTCCCCATCCCCAGACAGGTATTTACTACTGTTAATCCCATCTCCCTTCCCCTCCCCCCCATAGTTTCCCACCACTCTTAGTCATTTTTTTATAGTATTACATTGGATGTTCAAGGGCCACTATATGAGTGAGAACATGTGATACTCAGATCTTTGTCTCTGTGAGAGGTCACTCAGTATTATAGACTCCAGTTCCATCCAGTTTGCTGTGAAATTCATGATTTTGTTCTTTTTTATGGCTGCGTAGTATTCCATCGTGTACATGTACCACATTTTTAAAATCCAGTCCTCTTTTGATGGATTTGATTTTTTATTGTAGAGATGAGGTCTCGCCAAGTTGCCCAGACGGGTCTCGAAACTGCCGGCTCAGGCAATCCACTCACCTCAGCCTCGCAAAGTGCTGGGATTACAGGCTGAGCCACCGAGCCCGGCTTGAACCCATTTTAAACATGAAGAAACTGATGATTGACTTGCCAAACATTGAATAGTAAAATGGTATCTATACCAATGACCAATTAAATATGATTGCAATACTTTTTCAAAAGTATTACAGGAAACACGTTTTTAAAAAATAATAGTTAGAAGACTCAGGCTAGCATAGTTTATACATAGAAATGATTTTAATATCAGCTCCTATTTATCAAGCACTTATTCCATATTCTTTCAAAGGCTTTGTGTATGTTAACTTGTATAATACAACATCCATACAAAGTAAATATTACTATTACCCTCTTTCTACAAATCTGAAAACTAGCACCCATGGGAGTAGAATAATTTGACCATGGTCACTCAGCTAGTAAGTAGCAGGGCTGAACTTGAACTTTGCCTGGGTTTGTGTCTGTAACCAGGGAGCCAAATAGTTGGGGTGGGCATGGTGGCACATAAGGGTGCTTTCATTGCTATTGTTTACAACTGAAAATTAACACCACTGCCTGACTCTTCAGAGCTTTCTCTGTAGATAAGTCTAAGTTGCTGGTCTGGGGAATGAGGTTGTTGTGTACTGTGTATTTAGTAAGTGTTTTGTTAGCTCAAATTTAGAGACTATCATTCAACAGCAATGAATTTTTACCGTTTTGGAGCAATAATAATAGTGATTGTGATTATAGCTTCACATAAAGTATTAGCTTATAAAGAGTACCACACCATTACATTTTCTCAGCCTGAAAACTCCAGAGCCCAAGAGTGGGAAACCACAGGAAATGGATGTTAAGGCTAACCTCTGACTGCCAAGCCCAGAAATATTTCTGTTTTGAGAGAAAAAGCAAAACCCAAGTTTATTCCTCACAAAGATCAACAATGAACCTTGTTGATACTGGTACACTGGGTTTATTAAACTTACTGGGCAAGGGAGAGCCTCATTCTGAAAGAGTCTCAATAGTGTCTCAAAGGAGACAGTGAAGGGGATACGAGTTTTGGGTGCCAGGGTTAGTTATAGAATGATTTTAGAGCAGAAATTACTAAACAAAGTCTATTCTGACTGATCAGATTCTATAAACTAAGCAAATAACAGAAAACATTTTGTATTAGGAATCTTTTAGATTCCATGTGGGATTATTTTTGCTATGTTATAACCATGAAATATATAAAGTGGTATAAAAAGTTGAGCTTAGAGAGTTTATCTTGCACATCATGGTTTACAACAGTTTATCTGTTGTGTGTGTCATAGTAAGACATTTGCAAGTTTTGGTTTCTTGTTTTGTTATTAATCTGATTTGCTGACAGATGACTGCAGTTTTTTCATTTTCCTTTAGAGAGAGGCTCTCTTTGTTGCTCAAGCTAAAGTGTAGTAGTGTGATCATAGTTCACTGTAGTCTCAAACTCCTGGGTTCAGTGATCCTCCTGCTTCAGACTCCTGAGAAGCTGGAACTGCAGGTGCATGCCATCACACCTGGCTCATTTTAAATTTTTTTTAGAGATGAATGTCTCTCTATATTATTTGAGCTGGTCTTGAACTCCTGGTTTTAAGTGATCCTTTCACCTTGGCCTCCCAAATCCCTGGGATTATAGGCACGAACTCCCATACCTGGAGAGATGGCTAGGTCTGAGAATCAACACCAATTGCAAAGCAATGTGATTTAAAACTTTTAAAAAATTAACATTAGATCAATTAGAGAAAAGCTCACAAATTTATTGCCGTTTCTGCCAGTACTTATTGTGTTAAACGCCTCTATCTTACAGTTTGGAGACTCCTGGGAAAGTTCCCTGGCCTCAATCTGTTCTTCTCCAGCACATTTGAGGGCTGTAGTTATGGAATTTACAGTAGATTCAGGAAACAAAGTATAAATTCAGAGACTCAGAACTTTAGTTTCCAAACTGAAGAAATATAGAAAGACAAAATTCAGGTAGGAGCAGAGAACGTGTGGAAAGACAAGAAGAATACAGAGGAGTAGTGAGGGGAGAAAGGCTAGGAGAGGGAAGGAATGGAACAGAAGAGAAGCTAGCAGGATGCCAAAAACAGGAGTGTCCTCACCTTTTTGGCCACTTTTATTCTGAGCTTCTTCTGTCATAGAAGCTCCTTAATGTCCTTGGTTTTGTTCTGACAGGCATCTGTTCACTATCTCCACTCTTTATTTTATTTGATTTTTAAGCAGGATTTATTGAGAGAACAGAAAATCTCCCACAGTGTGAGGAGACCTGAAGGGGTTGCCCTATCTCCACTCTTTAAAATCAGCCCTAGATATCACGGCACTTCTTAAAGTCCACCTCCTCCACAAAGGAATTTGGATTGTTTCCAGTTTTGTCTATTATAAATAGTACTACTATAAATATTCCTGTACAGGTCTTTCAGTGAATATAAATAGGTACTTTTGCTGAGTAAATATACTTATGGATGGAATTGCAAAGTCATAGTAAATGTATAAGTTCAAGGTTTAGTATGTAATGCCAAATCATTTTTGCAAGCAAGTGAGCCAATTTACACTCCCATATATGAGAATCAAGTTGCTCTGTATCCTTGATAATATTTGGTATTATCAATCTTTTATTATTTTATTTTAAACCTTTCAGTAGGTAAATAGCCATGATGGTTAAGTTTATGTGTCAATTTGACTGGGCCAGAGTGCACAGATATGTTTATGTCAGGGTGTTTTGGGATGAGATCAACATTTAAATAGGTGGACTTTGAGTAAAGCAGATCACCTTCCATAATGTGGGTGGGCTTCATCCAATCATTCAAAGCTCTGAATAGAACAAAAGACTGACACACATGCCTCATTCCCCCAGCAAGAGGGATCTTTGCCAACAGAGGGCTTTCGGGCTTGAACGTTGTTGTCACTTTCTGATTCTCCAGCCTGCTGTCTCACTCTGTAGATTTTGGACTTGCCAGCCTTCACAGCCACACAAGCCAATTCCTTAAATAAATCTTTTTCTTTATATAGTATATACATTCTATTGATTCTGTTTATCTGGGGGACCCTTGATATACTAGTAAAATATAATTGTTTTAATTTTCACTTTTTCTGATAACTAAAAAAGCCCACTTTCATGTGTTTATTGGTTCCTTTGCTATCCAAGTGTGTAGAGAACTTGTTGAAATCTTTTGTCCATTTTCTTTTTCTGTCAGATTGTCTGTCCTTCTCTTATTCGTTTTTCTTATTCACATCTGTATCTATACATCTATATATAAATCTGTAATCTGGAAACAAGTCTTTGGCTAAGCATGTGCAATGCAAATAGCTTCTTGAAGACTCCCTGTACTTGCTTAATGGAGGTGAGTAACGTACAAAAGTTTCCAATGTTGGTGAAGTCTAATATATACATATATATTTTTCCTTTTGTGATGACTGCTATTTGTGCTTTGTCTAGAAATTCTTGCATACATCAGTGTAACCTTAGGATATTATCCTAAGCTATCTTTCAGAAGCATTAAACCTTTACCTTTCATGTTTAAATATACTTTTCATCTGAATGAGTTCTGTGTATGTTGTGATTAACTTATTTCTATATGGATAACCAATTGAGCCACTAATTTACTAAACTGCAGTTTACTGAAAAGAATGGTGTTCCCTAGTGCACTGCAGGGAAATCCAATGACTGTATGAATACATCTGTGTAGAATGTGTTCTTCTGTTGCATTGGTCTATTTGTCTGTTCCTGAACAAGAACCACGTTGTCTTGATGACTATGGCTTTATAACATTTTCTTTCATTCAGAAAACTCAGTTTTTATTTCATTAAGTCTGTCATACCAGCATATTGCCAAGAGTTTTAGATATTGTTGAAGGCATCAATGTTGACATTCCTTATGTGCTCCTGGAACTTGGGGAATTTCTCAAAAGTGCGTGACCACTTTGTCATCTTCTGTCACACATTTAATCTACATCTTTGTATTCTCTAGTCCCAGGACACTAGTTTGAAGTTGTCTAGGTCAGCCAGTGCAGCTAACTGGAGCATACACAAGACCCCAATTAGGACATGTTGATATCTTCAACTGGGACATGTTGATATCTTCATTCCAGAATTTGATGTCTAGGAGGATGGAGGTCACAGACACCTGCATGAGCTTTTTGACTGTCTTGGCTGCTCCAGGGGTTCTTTCTGCATGCAAATAAGAGACGGATGTCAACCATATTTTCATTAACCTTCAGTGAGTATTCTAAATCTTGTGTCATTTAAACTCATTCTCCTCTAGGCCTTAAAGTAACTGTGGCTTTGAAGTTTTAGAATGGACAGAAATGTTTCTCAGATCAGGAAGTTGGTCATGAGAATGAAGAAAGTCAGAGAGGGTACGGTAACAGTGGAGGTGGGTTCCATTGAATTCCAGCTGTTGAATAGGGATCACAACAGAAGCCTGAAGATGCAAAACATCCTTTTTCGCCTCCCCGTTGGCGGATCGAACCCTGACCTCCCGAGTGACAGGTGGGAATACTTACCACTATACTAAAGAGAACAGATTGCATAGCGATGTCTTGACTATATCTAATAAACTTCTATTGTCCACGTTCTTCTAGTCCATAGTTGTGATTATATTTGGTGCATCTACAACTGAATTCAAACTCGCCTGCAACCAAGCCTCACAGCTAACCTTTTCTTGGCTCGCTGGTTCCACCTACCGTCGCTGGAGCCGAAACGGCCGGGCTGCGTAGGACAGTCTGCTCTTTTGACGGTGATGGCATCGATTTCTCTGGCGGTGTTTCTCGTGCTAGATTTGCAAACACCGAAACCGGGTGACGAAAGCAATCGAAACGTTGACTCCACAAAAACTCTATGCTAATTGACAAAGACTGCGACCTCTGATTAGTATTCATTTCCACAGGGAATAAGACACTATCAAACGTTGCCTAAGTATAGGGTTCGAGCAGGCAGGGAAGCGCAAGGCATCCCGAGAACTTAGGAACTTTGCACAACGTAACTTGGTTCCGCTTCTTTCTGTCAATGCCCTCATGTGGCTAAAACCACATCCCCGTAGTAGACAGATTCAACCTGCGTGAGGAAGTCCCCACAGATTTCTAGCCCATCTCGGTCACAACTACATAACGTCTCTCTCTCTCTCTCCCCCTCCCTCCCTCCCTTTTTTCAAGTTGTAGACACGAAGGAGCACAAATAAGATAAGCACTGTTCCGTGTACAAAAAAAGTCGGCTTTGTGAGTTGAACGCAAATCTTCAGGTAAAATTAGGGTCTGCTTTTAAAAGAGTCAACCCTCTGTGCCACCTGAACAGGCAAGAACACTGGGATGTGGGATGAGAGTCCTCATCCGTGAGCCTATGAACATAAGCCTTAGAGTTCCAAGCAAACAGCAACCCCTTCATGACAGTAAACAGTGAGCGAGCTGCCGCCGGCTCCCGGGACTGGGCTGTGGTCTGAGCTCAGGCTCTATAGTCTCCGTAACGGGAACGAAACTTCTCTCATTCCAGAAATCAGATCCTAACTTTAGGCCCCTACTCATTCCTTGCCTTTGAACAACCCGTCTTTCAACAGTCCTGGGCACTCACATTTGTAAGTACGTTGAAGCGGGAGATTGGATAGCTTGTGTGAAACCAGCACATTGACCAAGGTGGAAAAGGCAAAAAAACAGCTGGTGATCAAAGGATTACAATATAAGCATGTCCACTGAGGCATTGTTTGGAATGGCAAAACAACAACAACAACAAACAAACAAAAGTATCATAACCAGCAAGGAAATGGTGTGATGCGTTCCTATCACAAGTTACCAGACAGCTATTAAAGAATTCAATCCTTATTGTTTTACTTGGAAAATATGTATGAACTTTAATACACAAAACAGCAAACATAGCCCTAAAGTAAACAAGTACATTTAAAAAATTCGAAGGCATACTCACCAATCGAATAAAAGAGCAACATAGAGTGGGAGTGAATAAAAATGTCTATTTAATTACTTTTGTGTTGTTTAACTTTTTAAACAATAAACATTGATCTCTGCATTATTTATATAATTAGAAAATGGAAAAACAAGTTAAAAACAATATGCTGCTACATACTCTTGCATTGAAATATTGGATGTGTATAGAAAGAAATTAATACTAATTTAACTGAGGTGCTGGCATCATATTCCAACTCTTTGTTTTCTTCTTTCAGCTCTTTTCTCTTTCAAATTTTCAAGCAAAGTATATGTATTTCTTTGTACTTGTATTTAAACTGTTTCTGCATTTTCTTAAAACTACCGCATGATTCTGAACACGTTTCATCTATTTGAAAAAACAAGTAGTATATCATGAGTATTGAACCAGTGAAAATAATGCTGATACCTAACAATTCTAAATTTCACATTTTAGAAAATGTCTTTGTATTCATGACCTCATTTAACCCTCAGAAGCATTTCATGAAATGTTGCCACCGACACTGACAATAAGAAAAAGGCAGATGAGAGAAGCCTGCAAATTCACAGGGCAATTGAATATAAACATCAAAGCATCTTACTCTGAGTCTATTGTTCTTTCTTTACAGACTTGGAAAATGACTCCTTTGAGAACTGAAAGACAATAATCACTAGTCCTCTCAGCATTTAAGAAATAAACTCCGCTTGGTCATGGCATGTTATCCTTTTAAAAGATGGCTGGATTCAATTTGCTAACATTTGTTAAGAATGTTTGCACTTATTTTGATAAGTAACATTGGTTCATAATTTTTTTTGAAGTTGGGATCTGATTTTGATATCAGAGTAATATTCACCTCACAAAATCAGTAGGAAAGTTTCCCTCCTCTTCAAATTTCTAGAAAAGTGCATGTATACATTGCCGGGAGCCGCAATCACTAGTAAAAGTAAGGTAAAAGGGACCTGAAAACAGGAAAAACGCCAGCTGGGAGCAAGGCCCCAGTAAGATGCAGCCATGACGGAGGCAAAGCTCCATGGATCCTGTTGAAGGACCTTCCCTAACTTTGAAGGATTGGGTGCATAGGCTTGAGAATATTCCCTCTTTAATTGAGATAATAGATGCGCAAATGGATGATGGCATTTGACAGCAAAAATTATACATAGGCATAATGGAGGTGAGATTGCAGCAAAAAGGGTGTCCCTTAGAATGTGCAAGGATGTGGAATTAGCAATAAACCTATGTATAAAAATGTAAAAAGGGCTCAACAGCAAAAAATTTCCTCCCTGAAGGGACAAGGGAATGCAAATTTTGCAACCTTTAGCTAAAAAGGAAAAACAAGTACTTCCTCATACCCTTTATAAGTAACAACATTGACAGTTGTGATTGATGAGGGAGTGAGAAACTGAGACAGAGTATCTCCACAAACAGGTGTTTTTGGGAAAAACAAGTCACAGACATGCCTTTTGATTTAAGAAATAGTTTAATTAGAAAGAAGTTTAAAATTAAAGTAAGGATTAGAATTAAATAGATAGCAGTTATAATTAAAAGATAAATGTTTATTATAGATGTAGGTATTAGTTAAATATAAGGAATAGGAAATAATTAAGTTTTAAGGTAAACTTAAAATTATATACACTTAGTGTAGGTTTAAAATTAAATATATCTAGGATTAGAAGTAAGATTAGTTTCATATATAAGTGTAGATTTAGACATGTTTCATTTAGAAATATAAAATGTAAAATAGGTGATAAGAAAATAGCAAGTAATATAGATAAGGCAATTAGAATTAAGAAAGTTAAATTTTTAAATTAATAGTATTAAGAATTCATAGTAGGTAAGATAAGGGTGGTTATATAAAAGAAAAAACAAGTCAATATATTATATATAAAAGTATATATAAGGGTAGAATTAAGAAAATAGATTAGTAAAGGAAAAGAAATAGAATAGCGAAGGGAAGAGATTCAGGTGACCTAGGGATCACAGGACGTGGCTGATAAATTGGCAGCTGGTATTTTGTTACACCACCTGGTAGCAGGAAGAAACAAAATGAAACTTGTAAAGGTCAACTTCACCATAAACAAAAGAAAAAAACATGATGTAAACATTTAATGTGTAACAAGGGATGCATTTTGTGGGTAGAGGGGTCAGTAAAAAAACTATATAAAGCTTGTAAGAATTGAATAAAAATTGGCAGAGTCTTGAGCTCTCCCCAGGAAGAGGATTCCTGTTGTCTTCGTCTTTTCTTTTTCGCCGCTTCCCGATTCTCCCCATTCAGGCCCTGACTCTCTTGTTGGAGCTGGACTCTAGCAATACATGGTATTATTTCCTCTTTAAATATGTGGTAGAATTTACCAATAAAGCTATCCAGGCCTGGCCTTTTCTTTGTGAGGGGTTTTTATTTATAAATTCTAATTTTAATAGATATATGAAAATTCAGATTTTTTTTAAATTTCAAAGACGTGGGGATACAATTCAGGATTAGGTACATAAAGATGTCCACTGAGGATGTCCTTCATCGTACATATGAAGTTTGGGCCTCCCTTTGGTCCCCACTAAACCTGGTTTGAGAACAGGTACCCTTACTGATGCTATGTCTCATCTTCCACCATTCCCCCCACCCCCAATGTCCCGCTATGTACCACTACTGCCAATCCCTTTCTTATAGAATTATGATAAACATTCAGGGCCACTTATGAGTGAGAACATGTGGTACTCAGTTCTTTGTTTCTGTGGTAGACCACTGAGTATTAGAGACTGTAAATCTGTCCAAGTTGCTGTGATGTTCATAATTTCTTCTTCTCTCATGGCTGCATACATGGAGTACATCATGTATATGTACCACATTTTTTTTTGAGTTGGAGTCTCACTCTGTTGGCCAGACTGTAGTGCAGTGGCCGCTCGCGGCCACTGCAGCCTCGACCTGCTGGGCTCCGGCGATCCTTCCGCCTCAGCCTTCCGAGTAGCCGGAATTACAGACGTGCGCTACCACGCCCGGCTGATTTTTTGATTTATTGTAGGGATGAGGTCTCGCTGCCCAGGCGGGTCTCGAACCTGCGGGCTCAGGCAATCCACTCACCTCAGCCTCCCAAAGGTGCGGGATTACAGGCTGAGCCACCGAGCCTGGCTGTACCACATTTTAAAATCCTATTTCTTCCTGATTGAGTGGGCTTTAGTAGTTTGCCTCTTTTGAGAAAATGATCCATTTCATTTAATTTGTCAAATTAATTGGCATAATGTTATTCAAAATATTCTTTTTTTGGTATACTCTGGGTAAATGTTTCCTCTTTCTTTCCTGATCATGGTAATTTGTGTTATTTGTTTCCTGATCAGTCAGACTAGAGATTTTTCAATATTATTTTTCTTTTCAAATAACTAGATTTTGGGTTTCATTGATCTTTTCTACTGTTTTTCTGCTTTCTATTTTATTGTTTTCTCTTCTTCCCTTTAATATTTCTCTCTTCTGCTTACTTTGAATTTAATTTGCTCTTCTTTTTCTAGCTTCTTAAGATGAAGGTATAGATAGTAGGTTTAACAATTTTTTAAATCTTATAAGTATTTTCTGCTATAAGTTGCTCTCTATGCAAAGCTTTAGCTGCATCCCAGACATTTTGTATTACTTTGTTTAATTTCTGTTGTTGATTTCTGGTTTAATTCTATCATGGTCAGAGAATATACTTCTATGATTTCGGTCCTTTTAAATTTAATGGGACTTGTTTGGTAGCCCAAAATATGGTCTGTCTTGGTGAGTATTCTATGTACACTTGAAAAATATATATTCTCTATTGATAAAAAGAAAGTTCTATAAAATCAGGTAAGGTTTGTGGTAATACTCTTCAAGTCTTCAACTTCTTACTGATTTTCTGGCTACTTCTATCAATTGCTGAGAGAGAAATGTTAAAATTTCCAACTATATTTGAGTAATTTTTGTATTTTTCTTTTCAGGTTATCAGGTTTTGCTATGCTGTTAATAGGTGCATACACATGCAGGACTGTTGTGTCCTCTTGGTTTATTAGCGCATTTATCATTATGAAATGTTCCTCTTCATGTACTTCCTGGCAGTAAGCTGGGGCAATTTGTTTCTTATTTGTTTCTCTTTTATCAATTACCAAAAGTAGTCATTGCCTGTTGTCTATTGTCTGAAGAACATTGTTTTATAAACTTTGTTCAGTTTTCTAGTTGTTTATGGTGGAAGGGTAACTCTGGTCCCTATTACTTTACCATAGGAAAACAACAGAAGTCCTTCTGGCACTAATCATTTTAAATTCACCAGTCTGATTTTAAATCCTAATGGGAATATCATCCTTTCTTTTGAGCTGTGCTTACCAATCCTTTTCTTCCATGATGCTCTTCTTAAATATACACATTACGACAACTAATTTTATTTGTGATAAACACTGTGAGAGTCAACAATTTCAATAGGCAAATGAAAAGAAAATTGCTCATTAGACAAGCAGATGTCCTCTTTTATAAAATGTTTGAGTTTTTTTACTTGAACTCTGATTCTGTCAAATCGTTTCTGCTTGTCTGCTCAACTATTTTCTTTTTTTTAAAACTTATTCTTTTCAAAATAACCAAATATGATGAAAAACAAGTGAGCTTTATAAACACATGATGAGTAATACAAAAGCTATCTTGACATTGGATAAACTTGACAGACATCACCTTAATTCATCATGTGCCTCCTGATATGAAGAACTGTGAAGGACACTACTTCACTTGTGTGGTAATCCTGACAAAATCTGAATTCAACTTAGAGTAAACATCAGTCAAGTTCAGATCAAGGTGGCTTTCTAAAAACTGCCTGACCCACTTGTTTTTAAAAAACTAACAATATGAAAGGAAAATAAAGATTGAGGAACTCTTCTAGATTAAAAGACTAAAGAGACATGCCAACTGAATGCAATGCATTTTCTTCTTAAAATAAAGGATTTGTACAATTGGAAAAATATTAACAAGATCTGTAGGTTACATAAGAGGTTTAATTCTGTTTTTATAATTGTTCTGTGGCTAAAAAAAAAAAAAAGCCTCTATTTTTAGAAAATACCTAATGAAATATTTAGGGGTGGCCGGGCTGGATATGTCAGCCTGTAATCCCAGCACTTTGGGAGACCAAGGCGAGTGGATTGCCTGAGCCCGCGGTTTCAAGACCAGCCCGGGCAGTTTGGCCAGACCGCATCACTACAAGAAATCAAAAATTAGCTGGGCAAGGTAGCGTGCACATGTAGTTCCGGCTACTTGGAAGGGTGAGGCGGAAGGATTGCTGGAGCCCAGTGGGTTGACGCTGAAGCCTGCCACTGCACTCCAGCCTGGGCGACAGAGTGAGACTGCAACTCAAAAAAAAAAAAAAAAAAGAAAGAAAGAAAGAAAGAAAAAAGAAAAGAAATATTTAGGGGTAAATAAACATTTTTCTGAAACTCACTGTCAATAGCTTAGAACCAATTATATATGTATATATAAATCTGTATCTATATACCTATATCAATAGAAACAAGGAAAAAGGCAGATATATTAAGTGGTTGATATTGGAGAATCTAGGTAAAGAATTTATGAGACTTCTTTGTACTAGCCTTGCAACTTTTCTGTATGTCAAAAATTATGTCAAAATAAAAAGATGAAAGAAGAACAGAAACAGTTTGCCAGAGCCACAAAATTCCATGAAAGGTTCAGCCTTCCTAGATGGGAATTGAACCCCTGTGTTTTCTCTAACATGTGAGGATTCATACCACTAAACTAAAAAGGAAGTGGCTGGGGTGGAGGAATCTTCTTGCTCCAGCCCTATTGTGGACTCCTGGGGCTGCCAATCTAGTAAAATAGTGTAGGTTTGCTAGGCAGTGCAATGGTTTTCCTACTAGACTTATACACAGAATGTCTTTTGTTAGAGCCCCTGCAAATTTAGCAGTGAGAAAACATCTCATGAACTTTTCTAAGTGAGACATATTTGTGAACACAAATATGAGAATCTCACAAATATGAATTTTGTGTTCTCCACAGTCTCAATTCCATAAAAATGAAAATCCGAGGCAGGGTTGTAGTGGACAGGAAACAAGGCAGCATCACCGAGAAATGCGTTTCCTTCAGAGAAAAGATTGCTTCTTTTTTAGACAAATAAAAAATAAGAAAAGGAGTTACTTACACGACAAGAACCCAACGGCAGTAGTTGTTTGAGGGCACAGGTGAGTAGAACAACTGTCGTCAAGAAGCCTGTTCTGTCGTCGCAGGAAATTGCAGGGATTTTATTTCCTTCCCGGGTAAATTTTCCATCATCAAACTGATAGATGACCTCATGGTAGAATTACAGAGAAGAAAAGTGCAAGTACACCTCGTAGTCAGCAGGATTCGAACCTGCGCGGGGAAACCCCAATGGATTTCTAGTCCATCGCCTTAACCACTCGGCCACGACTACAGCTGCAAAGAGCTCGACTTTGATATATTGAGGAAATCATGTGACAGGCGATGTGCGCAAACTTCTATCCTTGATGAGTTTGGCGGAAACGCTAAGCTGAAATGAGAATTCTAGGAAAGGAGGTCAAACTCTCGGACATCCCTGGGATGGAGAACACTGGAATGAAAGAGACAGTCCTCATCGCAAAGCGTAAACGTTTCCAGATTTCAGGTGAGTGGGATAACACCCAGATTGCGCCTGCCTGCTACCCGGCCAGGGTTCTGCACTCACCAACGCTGGCACCAAGGGGCGAGGGATGGGGGAATGGGGAGGTGAGGGGACAGGAGGATAGGAAGGGGGCAGGGTGTCGGGCGCGAGTCTTTTTCTAGTCCGGGATGTGCGGACCTCCCTTAGCCAAAGGCTCCTCGGTGAATGATGATGTCCATAATGGATTTCGCTTCCGCTGATGTGTGTCCCAGGTGGATGGAGCCAACAATTAACATGGAAAAGTCTTCTCTGGGTCCCCTCACCGTGAAATTGTTAAACCTTTAGGCTCAGACTCATGTTTGATCTTTGGCCGACGCAGGGGCTCCCCCGCCCCCCGCCCTCCCCACAAATTTAACCAACTAAGCAAGTTTTCTCTTCCTTCCTCTTACACTTCGACCTTAATCTCTCAATCACAATGCTTTCCCCAGACCTGAAACTGAGTTTGCCTATCCCGCCGAGAGGGTCTTAATCTAATTTGTGAAAGGAATGAAAGAGGAGGTGGAGAAAGAGAAGGGGGAAAGGAGCAGAAGAGACCAATAATAAAGGATATATTGTGACATCTAAACAGAGAAGAGGAAGAGGGAGAAGAGAGGTGAAAAGAAGAGAGAAGGCAGGATAAAGGGGAATGAAGAGAGATCGCTTTTCTATGTAGATAAAATCAATTCCAAAAAGCCCCCTGGTTTAATGAAAAGAAGTCTACTCTGAGAGGAGTATTAAGTTGAGTTTGGAATATGGAGCCAGATTTCATATTTAACTGAGTAGTCTATTATTCAAACTCTCTCTCCTAATAAAATAAATATCAATCACATAAACATTCTTTAAAAATGTGTCAAGCTATGACATGCCTTAAATGTAAATCTAAAGTAAAATATAAGTTGTAATGTGTTGCCATATTGTGTCCCCTTTATATGATCTACATATTTTTAACAAGCATATGTTATTTTATTTAAATTCCTCTGGAACTCCAGTTTGAAGCAAGTTCAACACTGATGAGACAACAGAAGTCTTTTATGCTTTAAAAAAAACTCAGCAAAAAGGAAAATTGCTGTAATTAATATTAATGTGAACTGAATTGATTGAATTGGTTGTTTGTTTTTTCTTTTATTTAGGATAAAATAAGCAGATACCCTCGACAGCTTCAATCTTGTTTATTTTTCTCTTCTTTAATATTGACTGAAGAAAAAAAAAAGCATGGCATAATAGATTTAAGTAAAAGAAATGAGTCAGGGTTCAGTTCCAGAAAAAAAAACTATTCTAGACATTTCAGCCCCAAACTAAAAATAGTCCAAAGTCCATCAACAATAGAAAAAATGAATAGTTGTTTTTCATACAAAGAAATAGTACAGAAATGACAATAAAGAATTTTCATTTACACACAAATTGGAAGAATCTCACAAACATAATATCGAAGTGATGCCAAACACAAAGGCATGCATTATTTTGTCTAGATATACTGTAGTTTAAAACAGGCAAAACAAATCTATATTGCAAAAATCAGAAAGGTGATTGTTGAAGGTGGTTACACTGAGAAAAGCCCTGAGAAGACCTTCTGGGGATCCTGAGAATGGTTCCGTTTGTCAGTCCGATGCTAGGTGCATAGGTGTATTTACTTTGTGAAAATTTCTTGAGCTTTATAATTATGGTTTCTGTACTTTTCGGCATCAATATTCCATTATATTTTATATCAGTTAACATTTTATTTAGCAAGCAAAACCTCTCAAGCTATTTTAAGCAAAAGGGGATTAATAATGAATATAGGAACTTGCAAAATAGTTGGAAGAGAGAGGAATGGAGGAAAGTATCAGCTCTAATTCAAGCCTGCAGTAATTATTCCCAAAACAACTTCAAAGAAATGGTCTCCAGAGAGGTTCTTATTGTCTTCATAATCAAGAAAGTAGGAAATCAAGATGCCAATAAAGTTGTCAATTTCGTGCAACTATAGGCCAGGGATCAGGAGGCTTCTGCAATAGTGGTATTCTCTCCAGGGCAGTGAGTCTCAAAATATAGCATGAAATCTAGTTTATCATTACAGAATGCAAGTCAGTCAGTGATTTGTGCCCAGGTCTTAATTTATAAAGATAATTGAATGAAAACACAAAGAGGTCAAAGCCATTGAAATAAAATTTTAATGTGATTCATAGTTCCCCAAGGAAGAGAGATGCATGTTACACCATGCAGGGCACCAGTATCAGTCAGGAGGCAGAAAGGAACAAAAGGAAGGCCAAAATGTTGTCTTTCTTGGGACAGAGAAGGTCAGAGTAAACAGTTCAGGATTGGCTAGTTTGAATGATTCTGGCAGGCTTTGGGGCATAGGAGCTTTTCCTAATTATTTGGTATCTGGCCTTTGGTTGATTTAGGGCAGGGGAATGCAGGGGTCCAGCCCCTGCCAAGGGTATGAGGTTTCCTGAAGGAGAGATGGATAGGCAAAAGACAAAAATAATATACTCGGACACCTGCTTACTGAACAGATGACACCCTTTATTAGTTAACAGAAAGCTTTTATACTATTTGTAAAGGGGCAAGACAAAGAAAATTCCTTCACGTACATATCCTTTAAAAGTTACCACCATCTAGCAGTCTTAGAAGAAATGAACAAGTCAAGAACACTATCTGCTTTCAGTTAATGAGTCTTGAGATAAGTTTAAAAGGAGTTTTACTTAAAGTAAACATAATGCATACAAGGTTTACTTTGATTTCGGTTCCACATCACTTGTCTAATTAAAAAAGTCTTAAAATCACTAAAACAAAAGTATAGATTGTACCTAGTGATAGTAGGAATGTGAAGCCCATTAACTTGACCAAACAATAGTGGCTAGCATTTAAAGAATAACTATGAAAGTCACTTACTGTGAAAATGCATACACTAATCTTTACTCTGAATAAACATATAAAGTGAACTAAACATAATGAAATAAAACGAACACAACAAAAATTATTATGGTTGCATAATTGTTAATAAGTTTTTAAGTTTAGGATAATGGGGATTTGGCTGTTTTCCCTTATGCTTGGCAACCTCCTGGAAAACATCTTTGTCTTAAGATAGGCACTTGAGCAATTATAATTATCTTTAAGGCACCAATTTTATCATTGTGTGAACTTAAACTTATGAACTTAAAACAATCTTCAAAGTAACTATAAAACACTAAACTATAGCATTAAAACTTAATTAATGACTCAAAGTAAAAACCTTTTTAAACATAACCAGAGCCTAATAATTCTTGTCAACCCTCATACATATGTATATTGATTATATAAACTTGTATGATATAACATTTACCAATTACGATTAATACATGGATAAAACAATTATCATGTCTAGAATAGCACTACCAGCAACTCTCTTCAAAACAGTCCCAAATTACAGTCCTTGAAGTGCTTCAAGAAAGTTTCCAGGTGCACAGTTTTTCAAGTAGCAGGAGTTTTTCTCTTTTGGGCTTTTATGACCTTCAAAGCTTTGTAATCGCCTTTCTTGTCCAGGTGTCTTCATTAGTTTTCTCTTATCCTGCAGTGTTGATTTCTAAAGAAAAACTCAGAAGAAGCTTTTAGTGACATTTCCCCAGGCCCCCCAAGGTTTGCTTTCTGTATTTAAAAGTATCTAATTTTGGGAGGCTGAGGTGAGTGGATTGCCTGAGCCCGCGGGTTCGAGACCCGCCTGGGCAGCGAGACCTCATCTCTACAATAAATCAAAAAATCAGCCGGGTGTGGTAGCGCTTGCCTGTAATTCCAGCTACTTGGAAGCTGAAGCGGAAGGATCTCCGGAGCCCAGCAGGTCGAGGCTGCGGTGGGCGGGAGCGGCCACTGTACTCCAGTCTGGGTGACAGAGTGAGACTCCAACTCAAAAAAAAAAAAGTATCTAATTAGTATATTATGAATTCAGTGAAAACCCACTCTATAAACGTTTACTTAAAATTTAACTATAGAATTAAGTAAAAACCTTAATGATTAATCTTTACCCTAAATCTGTGAAGACAGTGTTATAAATCACCTACATAACTCCTAGATAAGTGTTAGAACTATAATGAATTCATAATGAAATTACTATAAACTTGTGCTTCTAAAAAACCTTATGTCGAAACACTAAACTGCATAATTCTAAATCAAATAAGGAGTGAATATACTTATATCATATATTACTCAAGCAATATCTAGTAACTTATAACCAAGTGAAAAAAAGCATTCTTGATGTGCTTCAGAGTTTAACACTTGCATATGTTAGAAAAGGCCAAGCGGCATAGTGGGAAAATGGAAAAATGAACCATGACATTCTCAGGTTAGCTGTGAGTACATTGCATAAACATGCCATTTTATTCTTCCAGGCCTGCACAAAATTTCTTCGGCGGTACCAAACAGCAAAGGTGGAAGACAGAAGGGCCTCAGCTTCCTGGACTCGCCCCGCAGCCCAGGGTCTTCAGCCCACCAGGACCCTGTCAATCAGGTGGGCCTCCAAAGCTGACTCCCAGCAGGAGAAATGCTGGCTCGGTGTGTAAGAGTTCAGTAAATGAGGTTATTCAAAGTATGGGCTGTGGATGGCAGGAGTTTAAACAACTTTGGATATAGTTTGGCCCTGTGATCAGTGGATGCTAAAATATAGACCCTAAAATACACAGAACTGTCAGAAAGCAATTTACATTTCTAAACTATTTGCCAAATGTTGCTGCTGCTGGTCTGAGAACCATACTTTGAGAATCACATGTTCCAGAGCATACTATGCCTCCCAGATGTGAATTAAACAACTAACTCTCCTCATCTTGTATTCTGCTGCAGAAAATCATGAGTCCAAGACAATGCTCATGAGCACAAAATGATAGAAACAGAAGGCACCTTATTTCCATATTTGAAAACTCTGACCTTAAATCACACCCAGAACCCTAACTGCAAGTTAGAGAAATGTAGTTTTAATGTTCTATCAAATTAGAGGGCGCTTTCAGAGGAATAAAAATAATGTGTCAGTATTTCACTGAAGGGAAGCTGACAGACACTGTCCTTGAAAGAGGTCCTCATAGTAAGTGCCCAGCTTATCAGCCATTTCCCCAGGAGATTTTACCCAGACCCCACTATCTGATTTATTGCCTGTAGTTTTTTCTTATTGATTTTAAGAAGTTCTTTATATATTCTAGACATAAGTCCTTTGTCATATACATGTATGACAAATACCTTCCATTCTGTGCCTTGCCTTTACACACTGTTGATAAGGTCCCTGGATGTTCTTACATTTTTTTTTTTTTTTTTGAGTTGGAGTCTCACTCTGTCACCCAGACTGGAGTGCAGTGGCCGCTCCCGGCCACCACAGCCTCAACCTGCTGGGCTCCGGCGATCCTTCCGCCTCAGCCTTCCGAGTAGCTGGAATTACAGGTGCACGCTACCACGCCCGGCTGATTTTTTGATTTATTGTAGAGATGAGGTCTCGCCTGCCCAGGCGGGTCTCGAACCCACGGGCTCAGGCAATCCACTCACCTCAGCCTCCCAAAGGCGCGGGATTACAGGCTGAGCCACCAAGCCTGGCTGTTCTTACATTTTTAAAAGGCCAATTTATCAGTCTTTTCTTTTATTGTTATTGCTTTTTGTGTTTATTAAACAGAAATATTTGCCAACCCAAAGTTCATGAAGGTAGTCTCCTGTTCTCCTTTATAACTTTTATTGATTTAACTTGCACATTTAGGTCTTTAATCCATCTTGAATTAGTTTAGGGAATAGTTTAAGGATGATGTCAGTGTTCACATTGCTTTCTTTTGTATATCCATTTGATTCGGCCTGACCTTTTGAAAAAAAAAATCTGTCGTTTTCCCCATCAAATTGCAGTGACACTTTGTTATATGTATATGGTTTTGTATGACATGTCTGTTTTGTTTCACTGGTCTGTTTATCTTTACGCCAGTAATACACTTTCTTAATCAGTATATCTTTAGAATAAGTCTTGTTATGTAATAGTGACTGTCCTTTAGACTTGTTTTCCTCTGCAAGATTTCTCTGGTTTTTCTAGATCCTTCCCACTTGCACATACATTGTAGAAACAGCTTGTAAATTCTACCAAATATTCCTGTTTGAATATTTTATTTCATTTACATTGACTCTAAGCCTTTCAGTCGATGAATATGTTACAAGGCAGAATAGTCAGGGTGGGTTAGGCATAGATAAATTTCTTGTCAGCAAGCCAAACAACCCTGCAGGCTGGAGTATGAATTTAACGTAGAGTCCTAGGCCAACCCTTCATCCATCAGAGGCAGACCACTTGTATTCCTAATCGTGAGCTGTACCCCACTTCTTTAAAATTAAAAAAATAAAATAAATAAAAAAAGAAAGATGATGATCCTTCTGGAGTAGATACCCTCGCCTACTCATTAACATACTAATCACTAAATGGGTATATCAGGTCTTTTGTCAGAAGCAAAAATCTCAGGTTTTCTCTTGCCTCTGCCAGCTCTGGCGTGTCTCTCTCTTTCTCCCCTTCTCTTTCTCTAATAAATTCTGTTTTATAACGATGTTGACTGCTCTGAAAATCATTTCAGGATTGAGTCAAACAACCCGCGAGTTTTGCACCGTTCTCTGCCTGGCATCATGTTACATCCCTTCATTTATTTATTTAAAAAATTTTCTGCACAGTGATTTGGAGCTATTAATGTACCACTCTTACACATTTTTACAGCATTTATTATTGTATTTATTATTAGGTTTTTGATAGATTTTTGGTATTGTAAATGGCATTTTAAAAAATTATTGTCTTTTTTTTGAGTGCATATGAATACAACATATACTTGAATATTGATTTTTTTCATCCAGCAAACTTATTATTGTCACTTATTGATTTTAATAATTTGGAGATTTTGGCGATTTTGCAAACACATAGTAATATTATCTGAAAATGGTGGCAGCCTTGTTTCTTCATTTCCAATCTTAATATCTTTTAACACTTGTCTTTTCTTAACAATGGACTAAGATCCTCAATACAATGTTGAACAGGTGACAGTGGTCATGTTGGTTTCGGTTTTAAGTGTTAAATATTTACTATAATTAAGATGTTAAATGTAGGATTTTGTATTATAAGATTAAGAAATCTTTCCATTCCTAGATTGCTGAACAATTTTTCTTTTACAAATATGAATAGGGTTAGATTTTGTCAAATACTTTTGCTGCATCTACTGATATAGGAATTTTTTTTCTTTTTGTGGTAAACTTAGAGTGACTAAGTTTTGATATCAAAAAATGTTATGGGCCAGGCATAGTGGCTCACCCTTGTAATCCCAGCACTTTGGGAGACTTTCCTGAGCCCAGGGTTTCAAGATCAGCCTGGGCAACTTGATGAGAACTTGTCTCGCCAATAAATTAAAAAACGAACTGGGTGTGGTGACATGCACCTGTAGTTCCAGATACTCAGGAGGCTTAGGTGGAAGGAGCACCTGAACCCAGCAGGTCAAGGCTGCAGTAGCCGTGAGCATGCCACTGCACTCTTGCCTGGTCACAGAGTGAGACTCCTACTCAAAACAAACAAACAAAAAATTATACTACTGAAACACACATTATAGCCTAATATTTGACTGTTTTTTCATCATATTACTGAGTTTGCTATTATTTTGCCTTGTGGTTTTGCACCTATAATGTTTAACACAATGATTGACTTTTAATTTCCTCTTTAGTAACATTTTTGTCAGGTTTTAGCATGATTATGCTGGCCTCATAAAATGAATTAGAAAGTTTTAATTTTTTCTATTTTCTGAAAGAATATGTATATGATATTAGTTCTTCCTTAATGTTTTAAGATTTTAACAATGAAGTCATTTTTGCATAATGCTTGCTTTGTCAGAGGTGTTAATAGGCTGAATTGTGTTCTATTAAAATATATACATTGAAATCCTAACCCTCCATACCTCAGAATGTGACTGTAGTTGAGATAGGGCTTCTAAAGAGGTGACTGGGTTAAAACGAGGCTATTAAGTTGGGCCCTGATCCAATAGAACTGGTGTCTTTAAGGAAAGAAGAAACTTGAACACACAAAGAAACATCAGGGATGCTTCTGGTGCCACATAGGAATGCCCTTGTGAGGACATACCAAGAAAATGGCCATCTGCTAGCCAAGAAGAGAGGCCTCAGAAGAAACTAAACCTGCCAACATCTTGATCTTGTACCTCTAGCTTATACAAATGTGAGAAAATGAATTTCTGTTGTTTAAACCACCCAATTGATGGTACTTTGTTATGGCAGCCCTAGCAAGCTCATACAGAAGGTAATTATGATTTTAATTTCTTCAGTAGACTTCAGACTATTTGAACTTTTAACTTATTTTTATGTCTGTTTTGGTTAGTTGCATTTATGAAGGAATCTGTCATTTATCCTCTAGTCTAATTTATTGCCCCAAAACTATGCATTAATGTCCTCTGACTATGATCTTGAGATCAATAAGATATTTAATGTCCTCTTTTTATCTTTGTAATTTTTCTTCTCCTTAAAAAAAAAAGTACATGGATTTGAGTTAACAAGTTTACTAAGAAGCAAAGTTCTGCTTTGTTTATTGTTTCTTCTTTCTTTTGTAATGATTAAAGCTCTTATTCTTACTATATCTTTCCTTCTAACTTTTTAAAGTTTAATTTACTAGACTTTGAAACTAAACGAAAGCTTAAATAATTAAATCCCACATTTTCTTTTCTTTTAATATGCAGATTTGGAGCTAAACGTTAGACATTAAGCACTGTTTTAGCTTCATGCCACAAGCTGTGATATCTTCTATTTTCTTCATTATTCAGTTAAAAATATTTTATAGTTTTCAAGATTATTATTTTTAAACTTATTTGATTCATAGGGTCATTTAGTTCATTACTTAACTTTGTAACTTTTGGAAATTGTCTATTTATGTTATTAATATTTATTTAATTATACTGTGTTCAGAGAACATACTCTGTAATCTCAGTCTTTGAAAATTTGTTGAGAGTTGCATTATGCTCAGTACATGGTGACTTTGACAAATGTTCAATGTGTATCTTAAAAGCCTAGATATCTTACAGTTGGGATTAAGCCTGTTGTGCAGAATGTCTCTATTACTAAATTGTTGTCTGATTGTCTCGTTACTTATTTTAATAGACATGTTAAAATATTCAACCATGATTGTGGATTTTTGTATTTCTCTATTCAGTTCTCAATTTTTTGCTTTCTCTAGTTTCAGGCTATAATGTGCATACAAACATAAGATTATAATATGTTCTTCATTTTTTTTAACACTGAACTTTGTACTGACCTGTTCCCCAAGGATTAACACCTCCCCTCACTCCCCCACCCCCACCCCCCACCCCCGCTCCTGCCGCCTCAGGGCCTCTTTGGTCTCAGACACCACTTTGCCATCCACTATCCATGGGTGGTGGTCTTTGGATGATCTGAATGGAGCTACTGCTGTCCAAGGCATCACCGAGACTGAAGTCCACCCTGTCCTCCAACATGAGACAGTAGGTAGCGATCTCAGCCTCCAGCTTGACCTTGATGTTCACCAGGGCCTCATACTCCTGGGTCTAACGCTGGCTCTTCTGTCCGAGTCTGTGCCAGCTCGGATTCCAGGTGCAGCAGGGCCCATTGAGCTGCTCCATCTCCATGGCGTTGCAGGCCTCCACCTCCCTCAGGCTGTTCTCCAAGCTGGCCTTCAGGTTTCTCTTGGAGTCCAGGCTGATCTCGAAGGACTGCACTGTACATCTCAGCTCCGTGATTTTCACCTTGGCAGTTCGGGTCTCCGCGGACTGCGTGGCGATCAGTGTGGTGCACTCCTCGATTTGCTGGGACCAGTACTTGTCCAGCTTCTCTCAGACCTTCTGAGCCAGCTTGTCATACTGGGGCCCAAATGTACTAAGGGTCTTACTGAGGTCCTGAGATTTTGCGTCTACCTCCACAGTCAACCCAGAGCTGGCAATCTGGGCTTGTAGGCCTTTTACTTCCTCCTCATGGTTCTTCTTCATGAAGAGCAGCAACTCCTTGAGAGCTTCCATCTCTGTTTCTGGCTGCAGCCGGGTGACATTGGTGTCATCGATGACCTTGTGGAACCCATTGATGTCGCTGTCAACAGACTGACGCATGCCCGGCTCTGTCTAGTACTTGACTCTAAACTCATCAACTGCAAGATGTGCATTGTCAATCCGCAGAACGACGCAGGCATTGTCCACAGAAGTTACAAAGATGGGAGTTCTCAGGTCCTTGATGGTCTTGAAGTAATGCGCCCAGTCTCTGACCTGGAATCCCTTCTTTTCCAGGTGTTCCCGGATTTTGCTTTCCCGCCTCCGATTCTCCATCTCTAGGTAGAAGGCCAGGTGGTCCTTCAACTCTTGAATGGTCTTTTTCTCTCTCTGGATTCCCTCTAGACTCCCAACCATCCCTGTGACAAGGCCTCCAGGTTCCCAGGATCTCCAGAAAACTGGAGGACTGGGACACACAGATCCAGGAGTCTGAGCTCCTGGCGCCTGCTCAGTCGCTGGCGGCGCTGCTGGTGGGCCGGCCGTTGGGCCGTTGGGCCGTTGGATGGAGCCTAACGACGGATACTTAGTAGAGAAGGTAGTGTAGCAAGTGGTGAAGCTCGTGGTGTCCGTGGACGAGAGTGAGGCGGTGGGACTCACGTTCTCAGATTATAAAATATTTCTTGTAAGTCGACCCTTAAGGTTAGGAAATAGCCTTACTATTTCTAGTAATGCTTCCTCCTTGAAAGTCTACAATATATGAAATTAATATAACTAAAGTGATTCTGGTTTATCTTTTTTGGTTACTTGTTCTGATATATCTTTTACATTCTTTTACTTTTATCCTTTTGCATATCCAAATGTTTAAAGTGTTTATCTATAAAGAACATATCATTTGAGGAAAAATCTTTCCCATAAGATAATCTCTGTCTTTTAATAAAAACATTTAATCTATTTATATTCAAAGTAAATATTTTTAGTTGCATTTAAGTCTATCATTTTGTTATCCTTTTAACAATATGTTCTCATGCCTCTTTTTTATTGATAAGTATTTATATTATTTAGTTCTACTGAATTAATTTTTATTTACTCTTATACATAAAAGGTTTTGTGTAGCTATGTAGCACATCTTTTTTAGATTTACCTCTAGGCAGTTGACATTTTTGGTGCTGTTAAAAACTGAAATTTTTAATTTTAATGTTCAATTTTAATTGTAAATATATATAATTGCATTTGAATTTTTGTATATTAAACATGAAACCAGCTACCATGCTAATTCATCTATTAATTCCAACTTTCAGATTATTTTATGTAGCCTTAACAGCACCCTTTATTATGTCTTGTAATGTACATCTGCTAATGAGGAATTCTCTCAGCTTTTGTTTGACTAGAACCATCTTCATTTTGCCTTAATTTTTCTCATTTTCTAAATTTTGATATAACATATACTGTCAAAAGCACAAATTATAATTATAATTTTATATATGTATGTACCTTTTATATATGTACATATTTATACTTATATATGTATGTTTTATTTATGTTTGACAATTTTATGAACCTTATATGTGTATATACCTGTGTAATGATCAGCACAATCAAAATAGAGAGTATTTTCAGCCATGCGGAAGTCTTCCTTTAATCTCTTCCCAGTGAGTACACACCCCTTTCCCAAGGATAATCATCTATCACAAGTTAGTTTTGCTATTTTTGTACTTTCTATGAGTGATAGTATAAAGTATGTACTCTTCTATGTCATCTTTTGAGTGATATTATATCTATGAAATTTATCCATGTTATTGTACGTATCAGTATTACTTTTTATAATGACTGTATACTATTCCATTGTATATAAAATACCAATGATGGACATTTAAGTGGTTTCAAATTTACTATTACAAACAAAGTTGTTAATGAACATTCCTTTCTTTCTTTCTTCTTCTTCTTCTTTGTTTTCCTTTGAGTTGGGGCCTCACTCTGTTGCCCAGGCTGGAGTGCAGTGACATGACCACGGTTCAGCTTTGACCTCCTGGGCTCAGGTGATCCTTTGGTCTCAGCCTCCTAAGTAACTGAGACTACAGTTGGCTGTGTTTTCACCCATTTAATGCGGTCTTTTGTAGCCAACACAGCCCTAATTTAAAATAAGTCCAATTCATATTCTTAGTCTTTGGTTCAGGTTCCTTATATCCTATTCAAGAAATCTTTGCCTAGCCCAAGTTCATGAAGATATTCTACTATGTTTTCTTTTAAAAACTTTACTGTTTTTTCTCTCTCTATTTTGAAATAGTTTTATTTATAATGTAAAGTAAGAGTCAAAGTTTATTTTACTCTATATGTAAAATAAACATTATAGCATCATTTGTTAAAAAGATTGTCCTTACTTGACTGAATTGATCTGTGCCCGATTTTGAAAATTGGCAACATAAGTCTTTAAGCTTAGTGTGTCTTCCACAATATGGACTTGACTTTTCAAGTTCCTTTGTATTTACAAACATGTAGTTAATTAACTTCTTGCTGGAATTTTGATTGAGATTTTATTGAATCTATTGATTACTTTAGAAAGAATTAACATCTTAATACTATTGAATTTTCCAAAATACTGGTACATCACTTATTTAGGTCTTTTTAAATTTAGCCAGTAATTTTTTTTAGTTTTGGTGTAGGTTTCTTGCACACTTTTGTTAGATTTTTTTCCTACATAAATAACGTTTTTCATGTTGTTGAAAATTGAATTTTTAAAAATTTCATTTTTTACTCGTTTTTTTTTTTTTTTTTGCTGGTATATATTAGCATATTTGATATCTTGTATATGGGCCAGAAGTCAACACCACGTTAAATTCACTTACTGATTTCAATCATTTTTAAGATTCTTTTTAGTTTTGTACATTTATAATCAAGTTATCTTCCAATAATGAAGCCTTTATTTATTCCCCACTATTAATATCAGTTATTTATTTTTCTTGCTTTATTTCACTAACTACTACTTCCACCACAGTTTTGAACAGAAGTGATAATAGTGGATATTTTTGTCATGTTCTTAAAAGTTCATTATGGGTGCTTTGTATTTAAGCTTTATTAGACATTAGGCTAAATCAAATTCCCTTTATTCTCATTTTGAGAGTTTTTATGATGAATGGTTTTTTTCTATGTCTACTAAGATTATCATTTAGTTTTTATATTTATTCTATTAGTGTGATAAATCACATTTTTAAGAGTTAAACCAATTTTTTAAATTCTGAGACTATTTCCTATTTGATCATCTTTTAACTATTAAAATAATATGCTTGATTTGAGCAACCAACAAACATGGAAAAATGTTGGGGAGGGGGCACACAACATCAATAAGTGTACTGATCTCAAACCAGGTGAAGTGGGGGCTAAAGGAAGGCTCAAACTTTACCTATAGGTTGACCACTTATCTACCTAATCCTGAATTGTACCCCACATCTTCAAAATTAAAAAAAAAACTTAAAAAAGGGAAAATGTTCAACAGCACTAGTCATCAGAGAAATGCAAATTAAAACCACAATAAGATACCATCTCATATCTATCTATTGTTAAAAGTCAAAAAATAACATGTTGGCAAGGATGCAGAGAAGAAAGAATGGTTACACCCTGTTACTGAGACTATAAAGTAGTTTAATTCCTATGGAAAACAGTATGGAGATTTTTGCAAAGAACTAAAAATAAAACTACTATTCAACCTAGCAATTTTCTCAAAGAAAAATAAAGTTTTATCAAAAAGATACTTACACTTGTATGTTTACCGCAGCACTAGGCACTATAGCAAAGTCATGGAATCGATGTAAATGTCCATCAGTGGTGAATTGGGTAAAGAAAATGTGGTACACCATAGAATATAATACAGTCACAAAAAAGGATGAAATCGTGTCCTGTAGAGCAATATGAACAGCTGCAGGCCATTATCATCAGTGAATTAATGCCAAAACCGAAACAAAAATCTGCATGTTCTCATTTGCAAGTGGGAGTTAAACAGTAGGTACACTAGCCACTTAAGATGGAAACAATAGACACTGACAGTTCCAAAAGGGGGAGAGAGGGAGGAGGGCAAGGGCTGTAAAACTACCTATAGGGACTTATGCTCACTATTTGGGGGATGAGTTCAATAGAAGCCCAAATCCCAGCATTACATAATATACCCATGTAACAAATCTGCATGTGTACCCCTGAATCTAAAATGATAATAATAGTAATAATGACATGTTTGATTTGTTTACTGATATTTTAGTTAAAAGTTTTGAGTCTAAGGCCAGGCACAGTGGCTCATACCTGTAATCCCAGCACTTTTGGGTGGTGAAGGTGAGAGAATTGCCTGAGTCCAGGGGTTAGAGACCAGCCTGGGCTACTTGACGAGCCCTCATCTCTACACTGAATTAAAAAATTAGCCAGGTGTGGTGGTGTGCTCCTGTAGTTCCAGCTATTTGGGAGACTGAGACAGAAGGATCCCCTGAGTCCAGCAGGTTGAGGCTGCGGCGGCTGTGAGGATGCCAGTGCACTCCAGCCTGGGTGACAAGTTTTGAGTCTATGTTTACAAAAAAATATTGGTCTGTAATATTCCATTGTTGTACTTTGTTTTCAGTTTGGTAACAGAATTATGTTGGTGTCATAAAATGAGTTGAACAATGTTTTCTCTTTTTCTAATCTCTGAAAGTTTTCCTGAAAGATTGATATTATTTATCTCTTATTTGTATGGAAGAATGCACAAGTGAATCCATCTAGGTCTAAAGGTATATATGAGTAGCTCTTTAAATTATGGATTTAATTTTTATAGTAGGCATAGGATAATTTAGATTTCCTATTGCTTTTGTGTCAGTTGTGGCATATTGTATTTTTCAAGGAATGTACCAATTTCTTTTTTTAAAGGAATGTACCCATTTCATCAAATGTTTCACATCTATTGACATAAAAATGTTTATAATACCTCTTTCTTGGTTTTTAACATCTTTACGATATGTATAAATGTCATCTATTTCATTCCTAATGCTAATATTTATGTGTTATTTTACTCTCTTTTTTGATCAGTCTTGCTCAGGACATGTCTATTTTATCAATCTTTCCAAAGAACCAATGTTTTAAGTGTTGATTTTCTCTGATATAGATTCACTTTCCATTTATTTATTTCTGCACTTATTTTATTTTATTTTATTTTATTTGTTTGAGTTGGAGTCTCACTCTGTCGCCCAGACTGGAGTGCAGTGGCCGCTCCCGGCCACCGCAGCCTCGACCTGCTGGGCTCCGGCGATCCTTCTCCCTCAGCCTTCCGAGTAGCCGGAATTACAGGCGCGCGCTACCATGCCCAGCTGATTTTTTGATTTATTGTAGAGATGAGGTCTCGCTGCCCAGGGGGGTCTCGAACCCGTGGGCTCAGGCAATCCACTCATCTCAGCCTCCCAAAGGCACGGAATTACAGGCTGAGCCACCGAGCCTGGCTTTCTGCATTTATTTTAAATAGCTCCTTCTACTTTTTTCCATTTAAGCTGCTGGCTCTTGAGTTAGATCACTGATTTTCAACTTTTCTGTTGTTCTAATACATGCAGTTAAAGATAAAATTTCTGTCTAAAAACAACTTTAGATGCATCAGACAAATTATGATATGTCTTATTTTCATTACCATTCATCTTAAAACATTTTAAAATTTCTATTGCGTCTTCTTCTTTGACCCATAGATTATACAGACATAAATTGCTTTATTTCCAAATATCCAATCTTCTGGTAGTTTTTCTGGAATATACCAAAGACTAAAACTTTGTTGTAGTTGGTCTAGTTTTGTTTTTTCTTACCTCAAAGACATAGCCTTAATCCTTTTATATAGTCCTTACTTTGAGGGCTTGTCACTTAGTGTCAAGCGTTAATACTTCTGAAGTCTCAAAATGACAGCCATTTTACTAAGGCCCCTCCATCTGGGAGAGACATAGACTTCAACCTCTGTCTCTCTAGAATCACATAGCTGCTGGATCTCTACAAGTGATTAGCCTTCCAAGTGCTCTTTTCTATGGAGTTTTGGAACATCTTCCTGTGTATGTATAACATGAGAATTAGCCAGTGATATAAGGATAATTTATACACAGAAATTTGAGATTCTTCTCTGTAGTTCCCTCATCAATTAAATTTTGACCATTGGATTTTATGCATTTTGGTAGCCCCAAATTGGGACCAGTGTCTCCTTAGTCCAGTACTACTGTTTCTTTCCATGTGAGGTCTATTCTAGAATGATGCAACATAGAACACCTTTAGGAGGAAAGCCTTTGTGAATGTGCAGCTCATATCATGTGCTTTCTTTCTCTCAATGATTGTAGCCCTTTAAGCCCTACTTAAAGGGCTGAAAGGTTGAATGCTCATTTGTGTCTTAAAACAGCAGCTTTATAGTTCTTGTCTATGATGACTCATATTTTCTCTAGATAAAATAAATAATATTTTTCCTGTGAAGACAAGAAATTATACAGACAAATGAGATTCAATGTTAGCTGGAAAGGATGGGGCATCAATCACCCAATTGTACAGCCGTTACTAAAAAAAATAATCTTTTGCCTGACAATGCTGCACAATTATATTAACTTTTATATTTGACTGCCAAAACTTTATGACAAAATGTTAATAATTAATTTTAAAACAAAATCCTAAACTTATTGTTATATGTCTAAAGAGTGTTTATTCCTTCATTTAAAAAAAAGTGCTATTTGGCTTTGACCATGGCCCACAAATATACTGCTTTTAACTTTCAGCCATTTGGCATTGGTCCAGAGTATATGGGTACGTTTCTACTTCTAACATTATTCATTGTTATAAGAGAGCACAGAATGGTTTGGATTTGGTCACATCTTTCTATTTTATGTGTTATTGCTGTTTTGAACTTTTTTGTTTTTGTTTTTGTTTTGAGTTGGAGTCTCACTCTGTCGCCCAGACTGGAGTGCAGTGGCCGCTCCCGGCCACCGCAGCCTCGACCCGCTGGGCTCCGGCGATCCTTCCGCCTCAGTCTTCCAAGTAGCTGGAACTTCAGGCTCGCGCTACCGCAGTCGGCTAATTTTTTGATTTATTGTAGAGATGAGGTCTCGCCAAGTTGCCCAGGCGGGTCTCGAACCCGTGGGCTCAGGCAATCCACTCACCTCGGCCTCCCAAAGCGCGGGATTACAGGCCGAGCCACCCAACCCGGCTTGTTTTGAATTTTTATACCATTTTCTTTTCATATCCCCAAATGTAGACATTATCAAACAATGTCGTTTCAAGGCATTTCCTCCTTACTTAGCTTTTCTCGCATATTATGAATTTTCTTGGTCAGTTATAATGTTTTGAATCTCATTCCTTCATCTGTTCTAAATCTCTACTCATTAATGTTATTAATCACCTTTTTTATACTTATTGTTCAAAACTGTAAATTTGAATTTTAAAATTTTAATTAGTATATTTCAAATTTATGGTTTTATTAGTTTCTACTTTTTTCTTCTTTCTATTTTGTAATAATTTCAGACTGACAGAAATGTTACAAGAAAATTCAGAGAATTCCTGAATTTTCACCCCATGCCCCGAACGCTAGCATATTTAGCTTATTTATATTTCCTCATTGAGCTTATTACCTTATTTCCTTCTCCTTTTTTCTCTCACCTATACCAGGAGTGCCCCCCAAAAACGTATACACATTTTAAGAGATGTTCCCCATAATCAGAAGTGTCTGGATGCTGATGGTAAACACCTTGAGCACTCTTGTAATTGTAGAAGTCAAATGTGACTTGTGTTCATCTTATCGAGTATTACAATTTTCATACAGGTTTTTCCTTTCTTAAAACGTGTATACATTTTTGGCACCCTCTGTTTATTAATGTGTGTGTGTGTGTGTGTGTGTGTGTGTGTGTGTGTGTGTGTGTGTGTGTGTGCATGTTTCTGAACTATTTGGCAGTGAGTTGGAAGACACATACCCCCCCTTACTCTTAAATATGTATTTATTTTGTAAATAGATGTGTATTTTCTTAAAACAAAGACATTCTGTCAATACAACCATGGAACAAGTCATACAATCAGGAATTAACAATAATATTAATAATATTATTTAATTTATAGACTATCCAGATTTCATCAATTGTTCCAGTAATGTCCCTCCTTTATAGCAAGAGAAAAATCCCAGATCATATGTTATATTCAGCTGTCATCTCTTTATGGCCTTCTGTAATGTGAAATATTTAGTTAACCTTTGTGTTTTGTAACTTTGCCATAATTGAGGAGTACAAGTCAGTTATGGTGTAGAATGTCCCTCAATATGGATTTGTCTGACGTTCTCTATGATTCGAATTACACATTTTTCCAGGAATATCACAAAAGTGACATTGTGCTCTATATCCTATAAAGAGGTACAGAACATAGACTTGTCCCAATACTGTTCTGATCACTGGGTTAGCATGGTATCTTGATATCTGCCTCGTTTTTCCAATGCAGACTTGCTATTTTTTTCTTGGTAATTACTGCGCCCCGCCCCATCCTTCAGCTTTTGGTTTTTGCAGTGAGTATTTTGTTGGTTTGGAGGAACTCTATCGAAGAAAGATTTAACCCAAGAATTTGCCTAGAAGAACGAGAGCTATATTTACCAGAATTGTACTTTTCCCCCCTTAAAAGTAGTGTCACCTCCTCCCCGTCGGGGAATCGAACCCCGGTCTCCCGCGTGACAGGCGGGGATACTCACCACTATACTAACGAGGAATTGACAGAAAATCACGCTTTAGGAAATCCCTGTGAAGTTACTCGTGCCTATTCGTTCTACAATTGCTGGTTTCTCTTGTCAACCATACCCAAGACGACTCGGTGTCGAAGCCGAACGTGTCTGCACCCAGCCATGAATCTACTCCAGTTCCTCCTTCGCTACTGGAAACAGGCCAGCGCAGTGGGGATTGCCCGCGATGGCGCTTTGTGAGAATCCTAGAAGGGAAAAAAAAGTGTCCTCGGTGGCTTCCTTTGTGACGCACTGGTTTCCGTCTACATTCAATCTTGGCTTGAGCCCTAGCGACCATAGAAGAGAGGTGCAAATCCTGAAACAGGCGTCCGTTCACTCCACCAAGGCTTCAAGCCAGGTTTCGAAGACAGGAAATGTGGAGGCGGAGCAGATACTTGTGCTCCGCCGAGAGAAAAGGGGTTGTTATAAAACATGAGTATATATTTTTAAAGTTCACGATGCATTCCCTAAGTGGCCGGCGGAAATTTCATCCGGAGTTTCTCCCCAAAGTACAACTCTCTCTTTTCCTCGCTGAACATTAACCGCCCAGACTAAAACATTCCGTAGTCGGCAGGATTCGAACCTGCGCGGGGAGACCCCAATGGATTTCTAGTCCATCGCCTTAACCACTCGGCCACGACTACACGATTGGACAATGCTTCGTTCCCATCCTTACCGAGAAATTCTACCAGCTACCATAAGGCAAGGCCAAAAGAAGAAAATGTGGTAAAAATGGTTTCCCACGCAAGAAACCGAATCTGCAAGTTAGATAGAAACTCTCTGGTGAAGTGTAAGTTTGAGTAGAGATGTCAGCCTCGGGGAGTCCTCACCGTATCAGCAATAGCGTTTCCAGACAACTTGAAGTCTCTGTACTTGCCTCATCTGGAACCCAACTAACCCTGCAAGAAAAGGAATCAGACCCTCTAGTTCTAGGCCTGAAACGTACAGCTTTTGTCTGGAACTTATGCCATTGAGCCTCTTGGATAAATGCTAGTGGCTTTCAGGGAGAGACTAACTTCTGTGTATTTATGTCTCAGGTGGAGAGCCAGAAAATGATGCGGGAAAGCCTCTTTACATCCCCGTGCCTGGGTCCGTAAGTGTCTAGGCCCACATCAGCCCTAAGGGAGCATGACTACTGTAGCCTTTGCACAGCATTTGCACTTTGCAATGCGCTTTCACGCTCCAGTGGGTTAAGCCTGAAATTTGTAGAGGGTTCATGAGTTCCTATGGAACTGGGTTACCTTCCAAAAGGAAGATACCGGTTTGATTTTTGGTCAAACCAGACACTTCTCGAAATCTAACCACTGCGATATGTTTTATTTTCCTCTTGTGTTTCGGTGTTAGTCTAAAGGTGCCGGTCACAGAGCTTTCCTGAGCCTTTTAGGTACACAGATTACTGTAACTGGCTTTCGCCTACTTCTTGGGGCCATATACTTATCTGAGAAAGGAGGAAGACCGGGCTCGGTGGCTCAGCCTGTAATCCCAGCACTTTGGGAGACTGAGGCGAATGGATTGCCTGAGCCCGCGGGTTCGAGACCCGCCCCGGCAACTTGGCGAGCCCTCATCTCTGCAATAAATCAAAAATTAGCCAGGCATGGTAGCATGCGCCTGTAGTTCTGGGTACTTGGAAGGCCGAGACGGAAGGATCGCCGGAGCCCAGCAGGTCGAGGCTGTGGTAGCCGTGAGCGTGCCACTGCACTCCAACCTGGGCAACGGAGTGAGACTCCAACTCAAAAAAAAAAAAAAGAGGAAAACAATCGTCTAAATAGATAAATGAGAAAGAGGAACAAGAAGGAAGAGGGAGAGAAGAAAGTGTTAGAAGATAAAAGAGAGAAAAGAAGGCTGGGGCAGCAGTTAGAAGGGGGATGAAGGAGGAAGAGGAGGGGGAAGGATGCAAGAGAGAAAAGGGAAGCGGGAGATAGATTTTTCTAAGGAGTCTTGTTAGTACTCAGAAAACAATACAGGAAAGTGTGCCTCTTTAATTTGCTGAGTACTTTAAAGAAGTAGCCTCAGAGTCAAGTTCTCTCCCACCTTCCGCATCCCTTCTGCCTCTTGACCCTCTTTCTCTCCTGAATGGCGGGGAGAAGCTTTCTCTGAAATTTCCCTTTTTTGACCAAGGGAAACTGCTCTTCAGAAGGATTGAGATGACCATGAATCCCCTCCCTGAGATCTGCATTTAACCATAGAAGATTAACTTACACCACAAAAGGAAAAACTAAAGGTTTCCCTGCCCAGAAAACCTCTCCCAGACAAACTTCTAGTCTTTTCATCACCTATTCTGAGGGCTGCACCTAAGAGACTTTATCTGCATAATAAGACAGGCTTTGTTGGCATTTCCTCCTTTCACCCTCATATAGCTTTCCTCTTCCACTCTCCAGGAGCGTTCAAGCTCCTATTTCTGTAGCTCAACCATTTGCTACTTCATTGAGTCTCCTGCTTTGTGTGGGACCCTCTCCCCTCATATGCACATAATAAAATTGCATACCTTTTCTCTCATTCATTTGTCTACTGGCAGTTTTATTTCTCGGACTCAAATACCCAACCTCTAGAGGGGAGAAAAAAGATTCTTTGACACATACAGATTCAAAAGAGGACTAAAAGAAATTCAGTAATTTGAGATCCTTGTAGCCTGGATATAAGGTCTTTGTCAGATAAACAGTTGGCAAATATTTTTCCCATTCTGTGGGCTGTCTCCCTGCTCTCTTGATGGTTTCTTTTGCCTTTCAGAATTTCAGTTTGATGAGGTCCCACTTGTCTATCTTATGTCTTATGTCTATCTTATGTCCACTTGTCTATCCCACTTGTCTATCTCTTATGGCATTTGTTTCTGGGGATTTATCAAGAATTGGGTACCTACTCCAATGTGCATAAGAATATTTCCTGCATTTTCTTCTACGATTCTTATAGGTTGAGGTTTTACCTTTAGGTCTTTGGTCCATCTAGAGTTGGTTTTTGTGTACGGTGATAGGTAGGGGTCCTGTTTAAATTTTCTGCATGTCAGCCAGTTTTCCCAGCACCATTTACTGAATAAGTTCTCCTCCCCCCAGTGATTGTTGGTGGAGGCTTTGTTGAAGATTAGTTGGTTAAGAAACTGAGGTTTCGTTTCTGGAATCTCTATCCTGCTCCATTGGTCTATATGCCTGTCCTTGTACCAGTACCAGGCTGTTTTGATTATTTTAGCCTTATAGTAAAGTTTAAAGTCTGGAAGTGGGATACCTCCCACTTTCTTTTGCTAAGGATTGTTTTGCTAAAGATCATTTTGGCTATTCATGGTCTTTTATATTTCCATATGAATTTCTATATTGTTGTTTCCAGATTTGAGAAGAATGATGGTGCAAACAGCCCTAGTAAAACGTGGGCAAAGGATATGAAAGAGTAAACTGAGGCAAGATGGCTGGTGTTGTGGGAATAATACAAGATTGCAACAAAGAAGGAAGTAGAAAAAAGTTAAGTTTATTATTCACCTTTCAAGATGGAAAGGGGGCTGGCACTCAGGCAAGTGTGGCTCAGAAGGGCTGAGGGCCAGGCATATTTTAGGTGGTTGGGATAAGGGGGATCTTGGGCCCAGAGGAGTTTGGGCCAAAATGAATGTCCAGTCCTGTGTTCTTTGATGTTGAAAGCAGTCACAGAAGTCTTGGATCTGTACATTGCCAGGCAACAGCAACTCACCACCTCAGGTGGTCGGCTGGAGGTTGGTCATGGTGTGGTGATAACAATGTATCAATATAGATGCTTCCAGGTGGGAGGCTGGAGGTCTTCATGGGTGGTTGTTAACAACGTATTGAGGCTGGGCTCTGTGGCTCAGTTTATAATCCCAGCACTTTGGGAGGCCGAGGCTGGAGGATTATCTGAGCCGTGGGTTCGAGACCAACCTGGGCAACTTGGCGAGATCTCATCTTTACAATAAGTCAAAAAATTTAGCTGGATGTTGTAGCGAGCGCCTATAGTTCCGGCTACTTGGAAGGTTGAGGCAGAAGATCTCCAGAGCCCAGCAGGTTGATGCTGGGGTGGCCGTGAGTGTGCCACTGCGCTTCAGCCTGGGTGACAGAGTGAGACTCCTACTGGAAAAAAAAAATGTATTGATACAAATGCCTGGAGGAAAAATTGTTAGGAGGACTAGACATGCTGAAGGGAGTTTGAATAAGCACTGATTTCTAAGGCTTGACCCAGGGAAACCGGTTCTGGGAACCCGTTTCAGAAAATGTAATTTTTCTTATTAATGATTATACGGTAGGAGGGACATAGAAGCTGTGCAAGCTGCTTAGCAAAGTGTATCAATGGTAAAATTTAAGCAAAATGGCTATACTAGTACAAAATAACTGTGCTAAAGCTAAGTCTATTCTAAGTTCCTGGGGGTCCTTCCTTTCAACATATGAATAGACACTTCTTAAAAGAAGACATACAAGCAGCCAACAGATACATGAAAAAAATGCTCAGTCTCACTAATCATCAAAGAAATGCAAATCAAAACCACACTGAGATACCACCTAACTCCAGTCAGGATGGACATGATTAATAACTCAAAAAACAACTGGTGCTGGAGAGGATGTGGAAAGGGAACACTTCTACACTGTTGGTGGGGGTGTAAACTAATACAACCTCTGTGGAAAACAGTGTGGCAATTCCTAAAAGATCTAAAAATCTACCTTCCATATGGTCCAGCGATCCCCCTTCTGGGAATATACCCAGAGGAACTCAAATCATTCTATATAAAAGATACTTGCAGCATTATTCACAATAGCAAAAACATAGAACCAACCATGCTCATACTCAGTGATCTATCTCAGAAGCAAAACCTGAGTACATGTTCTCACTTATAAGCAGACCCTGAACATTTTATCATTTATCATTACACTACAGGAAAGGGCTTGGCAGTAGTGGGATGCTGCCAGGGGTTGGGGGGTGGGGGGTATAACATCAATAAGGTACCTGATCTCAAACCAGGCGAAGAAGGGACCAAAGGGAGGCCCAAACTTTACCTGTATGATGACCACATATGTACCTAATCCTGAATTGTACCCCACATCTTAAAATAAAATAAAATAAATAAATTCAATAGTTTTATGGAAGACCATACTTTGAGGGGATAGGCTTAAAGCAGTTTTGATAGGTGACCAGGGGTCTACATAAATATAAATTATGCTTTAGAAGATTGTTGTAAATAATTAATGCATAACAAATATGTATTTTTCTAAAAAAGCTTAAGTCATTTGGAACTCTAGCTTTGAATATAGTTAGACACCCAAAGAAAAATAAAAAACTTTTTGTGCTTAAAAAGCAACTCAGCAAAATAGAAAGCAATTAGTGATGTATTTGAACTAAAGTTACTAATCAATTATTTGCTTGTTTTAGGGTGACAATGAAAAGGGACTGGCCCCAACTGTAATCTTCTTTGTTTTACTGGATTGAAAATGAAAACATGGCAGAATGGATCTTGGTAAAAGTAGAGAGTCAGGATTTAGTTGGAGGAAACAAAAAACTAGTCTAGTTTCTATTTTAGCCCTAAACTGGAAACAAATCAAATATCTATCTATAGTAAAAAAATTAATTGCCAGGTTTTCTTTCATATATATATATATCTCAAACCATACCAGAGAATGCAGGAACTACAAGTACTCACAGGCATGTACATAGAATCTCATCAACGAAGGCTGAGTGGGAAAAAAAAAAGAAAATTAATCTATGGTGTTAGAAGTCAGGATAGTGACTATCCTTGGGAGGTCCTATTTCCCTTGAGAGGGATTTCTAGGATTCTGGTAATGATTTTAGTTTTAAATTGAGTGCTGAATATGTGGGGATCTTTGGTTTGTGTGAATCTATTGAGTTATTCACTTTTGTAGGCTGTTAAGCTTCAGAAAATATTTTTCTTTTAAAAATTCATCATCAGGAGGATATAATACTTTCCCTGCACTAAAATGTATGATATGCATTAATATTTATCTAATGACAGACTAAGATGTTAATTACGTATTTTTGAGTAAAAAATTTGGTTATTACCAAAATCATAACCATTATGCGAAAAGACATATTGATAAGGCTGGGTTGTATTTAAATTATTAATTTATAAATTTCCTGCAAATTTCTTTTTTTTTCTGTTCTCTCTTTGGCATGTTGAGTTAATTAAATGAATTAATTCAAGTAAATGTTTAAAATAGAGTTTGGCACAAAGCAAAAACTCAGTAAACTGAGTTTCATTCACTAGATTATCTTCTTTGCAGACAGTGTTTGTTGTTGGTGCTTGGTACATAGCAGGTGTTCAAGGAGCATCTATAAGCTATTTCCTATGGCTGTTTACCTTTTTAATATATAGACTCAATTGATTAAAACTAGATAGAGGTGTCACTAAAAACAGATTATTCATACTTTTCTGTTATCCTCAACATGTGTTGAAAGACTCTTGTATAAGGTATGACTGAAAATTTTCCAAGTCATCTAGTGCTGGTTCCTTCTTGCCTAGCAGTTCTTTCCCCAGTTTATCTCGTTCCTGGTGCATTTTACTGTAAGCAGCAATGAGAAACCAGGTTGTACAATGTATACCTTAGTCCTCAGCTAAATATACATATTCATAATTTATAAGTTCTGTTTTCCATCCAAACGTTGAATACAATTCAGCCAAGTCTCTGCCACTTTATAGCAAGGATCACCATTCCTTCAGTTTCTAACTACACTTCATTTCCTTACCAGAAGCATTTTAACATTCTTATGTTTTAAAATTAACAGATTTTATATTTTTGAACAGTTTTAGACTTACAGAAAAATTGAGAGGAAAGTAGAGAAATTCCCTCCCTCACCCTCCACCCTCCTCCCTCAGTTTCCACTTATTAACAACTTGCATTAATGTGGTACATTTGTTACAACTGATGAGCCAATATTGATAAATTATTATTAACTAAAGATTACAGTTTACATTAAGGTTCACACTCTGTACTTTCTATGACTTTTGACAAAAGTATAACAACATATACCCACCATTACAGTATCATACAGAATAGTTTCACTGCCCTAAAAATCTACTGTGCTTCACCTATTCTTCCTTTTCTCTCTCTCCCAGACTCAGGCAACCACTGATCTTTGCTGTCTCCCTAATGCTGCCTTTTCAAGAATGTTATATAAGTGGAATTATATAGTATGTAATCTTTTTCAGATTGACTTCTTTCCCTCAACAACATGCATTTAATGTTTCTTCTTTTTAGTAGCTTGATAACTCATTTCTTTCCATTGCTGGATAATGTTTTGTTATCAGTTTATTCATTCATTCATGTACTGAAGGATATCTTGATTGCTTCCAAATTTTGGCAATTATGAATAAAGCTGCTAAAAACATTATTGTGTGGGTTTTGTGTGGAGTTATGTTTTCAACTCCTTTGTGTAAATACCAAGGAGCATAATTACTAGGTTCTATGGTATGAGTATGTTCAGTTTTATAAGAAATTGCCAAACTGTTCGCCAAAGTGGCTCTACCTTTTTGCATTCTCACTAACAACGAATGAGAGGGCCTGTTGCTCCACATCCTTGTCAGCATTTGTTCTCAGGGTTCTGGATTTTGGCCATTTTGATAGTTATGTAGTAGTATCTCAGGGTTGTTTTAATTTTAATTTCCCTGAAGAGATATGATGTGGAGGATCTTTTCATATGCTTGTTTACCATCTGTATATCTTCTTTGGTGAAGTGTTTACTAAGGTCTTTGGCCTATTTTTTAATCAGCTTATTTTCTTATTGTTTAGTTTTAAGAGTTATTTATATATTTTGGATACCAGTTATTTATCAGACATGCATTTTTTCAAATATTTCCTCCCAGTCTGTGGTTTGCCTTTGCATTCTTTTAAACATTCATTTTTTAAAAAACCAAGATCTATGCATGATAATATATGGGTCTGGCAATTAAGTTCATGAACTTAATCTAGAAAAAGTACTACATACCTCATTGCTGAATATCACTATGGTCACCTTCGAAGTAGTCCCCTTGGGAAGCTATGCACTGACACCAGCACCTAATCCACCCATCAAAGCAGTTTTGGAACTCTTTTTCTGAAATGGCCATCAGAGCTGTCATCATATTATCCTTGAAATCCTGAATGTCACCAATATGTCTTCCTTTTAATATTTCCTTTATCTTTAGATAAAGAAAAAAGTCATTGGGGGCCAGATCTGGTGAATAGGGAGGGTATTCCCACACAGTTATTTGTTTACTGGCTAAAAACTCCCTCACAAACAATGCTGAATGCAGAGTTGAGAGGGCATGTGTACAATTAGCTCCCATAAACAATCCTAGAAATTTTTTTGTCTTTTTACTAGAGAATCTAGCGTTGGAAATTAAGAGTGTTTGGGACCAGATTACTAAATTCAAGTCCCAGCTTCCCCATTTACAGGGCATGTTACATTGAGCAAATTATTCAACCTACTTTTGCCTCAGTTTCCTTTGTAAAGTAGAAATAATAAAGACATAACTCCATTAGCATATTTCAAGAGTTAAGTAAGTTAATAGATGTAAAGCATTTGGAATGCTGCCTAGCACATAGAAAGTGTTCAATAATAGCTGGTTTTATCTAGTCTCTCTTTTGTGATTGCCAGTTATCCATATGTTGGCTTTCTATCCTGTGTCCTTCATAGCTATCATTTTCTCTTACTCTTTTTCATTCGCTTCTTTCTTTTGAAGCATAGAGAGGTTTTAAAATAATATCCTATACATAAATGGTTCATTTTCCCATGGCATCAATTGTTTTTCTCCAGCATGGCTTTAAATATGTTGCTGTATTTAAAATATGCTTGCAATATGCTTTTATCCTCTTTCATCTAGTGTTTTTTTATTACAAGACTGTTCTCCCACAACTTTCCTCTCTATTCTTGCAATGTTTTTTTGTAATCTACAGGATACCAAATTGTTTCTTGAAATTCTAGTTCCTTCCTAAGACTTTTTTCTTTTCTGAAATCTGCTCTTAGAGACTTTTAATTATTTTTTCTTTTCCCTTTACTGTAACTTTTTCATATACTTAGTGTTAGGACTTCTAGGTTTAATGCTTTGTCACTCAGCCGGCTGAAAGACTTGACTTTAGCCTCTACATCCAAATGCTGGGGATGCAAAGAAGCGCAGTAAAGTAAAATATAAAAACTACCGACTTGGAGTCTTTTCTCCAAGGACACACGGTCAAACTGGCCTTGGGCTTCACTTGTAGCTATGTGCTGGCTGACAGAGGTACATAAAATGCACTACTAAGGGTAAAACAGTACTATCATCTTCGGGTTTCCTTCAGCACTAAAAAAAAAAAAAAAAAAAAAAAAATGCTAGTCGCGACCCAACTGAGAGCCATGAAAACAATTTTAATGACGAACTACTAGTATTTTTTAAACGACAAAGGAACAGACCACACAATAGAAAGCAGGACATGTAACAAAGGTAAATGGTGCATCATGAAACGCTTGTTCGCGTTTTAGAATTATGTGTGTCTGTGTATTTCTTAAAATCAGTCCAGTCAGACAAGTTTGAGTCACCACTCCAACACACACCCGAATCTGAAATTACCGGGACCAAATGACCGGCGGGTAGAACCTCCGCTCATCGCAAACGTACATTTTGGCTGAAGCCTCTGGGAAAAGAAGTTCAGAATCATCGCCGTGGAGCATTCTGGGAGTTGTAGTCCTGTGTGCCCGCCGGACGTGCGTTCACGCAGCCGGCGTGAGGGGCAGGGCTCTTTCCGCACGACCGGAAGTGACCGTTGAAGCCGGTTGTAGGCGTGGAAAGAGGTTGGCGCTCTGGAAGTCCAGCTGCTTTGGTTCTCTTCGTTAGGTCTGGTGACGGTCCCAGCGCTTCCGGACCCGGGATCGGGTGTGTGGATCGCCGTAGGGGGAGGGGAGTTCAGGTATCACCATGACAACGGTCTGCGCTGCAGGCGCGTGACGTCACCCTTGTGGTTTCGCGTTTAGCGGCCTCTGCGGGAGCAAGCTGGGGAGTCCTCGAAGGGGGCGCACCTCGCCTCCTTCTGTTCGGGGCGGTCCCGCCTGATCCCTTGGAGGGCTTTGTTCTTTTGTTCTGGCCTAAGGGGAAGTCGGATGCTGGACCTCGGCCTGCTCGTCCACCTTCCAGCTTTAACGCTCCGCAACAGGTGTGTGTTCCTCTATGCGAGCCCGCAGGGGTGTGAGCCGCGAGTGTGCAGCGGGAGCAAGCCGGGTCTGCGGGCACCCCAGCCAGATTCTTGGGTGGGCAGCAAGGGTTTTTGGATCTGAAGCAGAGCCTGCGTACTCGATCTCTACTCTGTTTCTGTTCATTGAAGTGCCACATGCCTCTCTAGAGCTCTCTTGGGGGAGTTTTCTTGTGTAGGAGGACTTCTTGGCCATCCTGCAAGACTCTAAGGTGTGAATGTGTGACTCCATCCTGTGTCTTTTAGGGTGAACAGCCTCAGCTCGTTGCGGACTCCCTCCAAGGGGGTTGGACTTCTGAGTCCCAGACCGAGGTACCAGTTGGAGGAAAGCTGCCTGGCGAACCCTGGTGTCCAAGTTCCAGAGGAACGGGATGAGCCCCTGAGATGGAAGGTAGTGGGGGTTTACTTGGGAGAGAGTGGGGTGATGGAGGCTAGAGAACAGTCATGACTGGAGGATCAAATACTTGAGGTCAGAACTGATAGAGATGGAAAGAAGGGGCGCTATGTTTACGGATAAGTACAGAAACCGAATTACATTATAAGGAGAGACGGAGGAGGTGTTCTTCCTGGCTTTTTAATTGGGGAATGAAAAGGAACAGTGATTCAGAATATCTGTGATTCCCACATGACTGCTATCTTTTAAATATTAGTATGATCGTTTTGAAGTCAGAGAAAATCTTGGTAATTATTCCTTCAGTGCAAGAATCGGTTTTGAAATATCCTTGGCAGATGGTTTTCTGTCAAAGCGTATGCTAGAACTAGTGTGGCATAACTCGCCACTTTGGGTGCAGCCCATTCCCTTATTGGCTCTTTTTGAATTCCTCATGTTAGACAGGAGGGCCTGTCCCTGTAACTTTTTTGTTGTTCTTAGGCTTCGTCTCCGATAACTAAAGAGACCGTTTGCTCTTTTCTTTCACATTGCTGCCCCTCACATATGTGAATTCAGCTGTTTCAACTCCTCACAAATTCCTTTCTAAGCAGTATACCCTCAGCTCCTTTGATTGGTCCATCTAGACCTCTTTGAAAACTCTCCTGCTTGGTCAGCATTTTTCTTAAAATCCGGTGCCTAATGCTAAACATAGTTCTTTGGATGTGCTTTGAAAAATACCTGAAAGTAAGACGTACTACCTCTTTTGATTTGGATTATACTTCTGCTGTTTGGTATTACACTATATTTGCTTTACCAAAAAATCAGTGATATTACCGTAAACCCTTGATCTTTTTCATGTAAACTTCTGTGAGCTAGATTTATGCCATTCTTATGTAATGGAATTATTGTTGTCCTTAATGTCAGGACTTGTGGGGGTGGGGGGGGAGTGGTATTGGCAGTAGTGGGAATCTGCCTGGGGGGGACACCCATCATCAACAAGGGTACCTGCATAATGAATACCTAACTCTGAATTGTACCCCACATCTTTACAATAAAAAAAGAAAGGAAAAAAATAAAAATAAAACAACAACAACAACAAAATGTCAGGACTTCACGTTTCTGATTGTTCAATTTTTTTTGCCAAGTATTCCAGCCTATCAGAATAATTGTGAATCCTAATTTAGTTATACAGTGTTTTAATTATTTAGAGTTGGTTCTTTCCAACTTTATGTCACTAGCAGATTTGATTGAGTATTCCTTCTGTTTCTTTCTATTTGTCGTTGAACAGGTCAGGGTAAGGAAAAAACCATTATCTTCTCTCTGCATTGGCATTGTCTTTTCATTCTTTGAGTATGGCTGTGCAGTCAGGTTTGCTTTAACCAAACTATTATCATGCAGTTTTTTTTTCTTGCATTTGTTAAAAATAATATCATTAGAAGTCTTAACATTATTCATATTATTCATGTAGGTTTGATCTATATATTTCCTCAATGTTTTTGTCCTTCATGTCTTTATAATGTTCTTTTAAATTCTAAGTTTCTCAGAATTAAATCAACCAAAATAGTTTCATTAAAGCTCTTTGTTTTTTTTCTCTTGGGATTTTTCACAATTGTATTGTTAGGATTAACCTTCCTGAGCTTCTGTCCTTGCAATCATAATATTTTTGATACTTACTAGCATTTATTATGTGCCAGGCATACAGTTGGCTTCTGTAACTGTTACTGTTGTTTCTGTTACTTGGAATCAAAAGCATCCTACCTGAGACATTTCTTTTGATTCTGTTTCCCTGAAGTCTTGGGTACCTGCCAGTGCATGTACATTTTCTTTTACTGTTAGAAACTCCAAGATAACCTCTTCATTTTTTTTTCAAGACTTCTGTTACAAAGCAGTGTTTCCTTACTGGTCAAAATTAAACCCTTTATTGTTTCCTCTGTGAGGCATGACACCATTAAGACAAATGGAGAATTTCTTTATTAATATATTTTTTACAAAATGAAACCTACATACTTATTCAGACAGTTGAAATCACCTAGGTTTTCTCTATATTATCCATCACACCCCTTGCCTAAACTGTCTATGGCATGTTCTTGTCAGCGCAGTGGTACTTTTTTTTCCCTCTTCCTATTTATCTACGATTTCTATTAGGTTTCATACTCGTGATTATTGCATTGGCTACAGTAATTCATCTCTTAGTCCATTTTTTTCTAGCAGATAATTTTGAGTAAATTTTGCCCAGCCTTCTTTTAACCAAGGCTTGATCACAAAAACAAAAAAAATGTAGAGGCAAATGTCTGACAAGCATTCCTTTCAAAATTCTCTTGAGAAAGAGATAGTGGTAGGGAAAAGCAAACTAGATGTACCTGTTTCCACAAAGAAGTAAGGCAAGATGAATTTTCTCCCCTTTGAAGCTTAATCTATGTAGAAGGATGAGCAAGGAAAGATGTCTGTATGATATATAATATCAGAATTAGAGACAATGAGGTGCAAGATAGAATAAGTTGCCGGAACTTCAGGCGCACGCTACAACACCCGGCTGATTTTTTATTTATTGTAGAGACTAGGTCTCGCCAAGTTGCCCTGGCTGGTTTTGAACCAGCGGACTCAGGCAATCCACTTATCTTGGCTTCTCAAAGTACAGCGATTATATGCTGAGTCACTGAGCCTGACCTCCCTCTACATTTTTAAAGATTAGGAAATTGAAGCCTAGAGAAGGCAAGAGACACCAGGGGGGTTGTCTTTCCTTTCAACCAGTTCTCTGAATAGACCTACCCAAGAGCAAAACTTGTTTTTGTTTTGTTTATTGAGGTATATATTACAGTAAAGTGCACATGTATTTTTGTGTCTCTATCCAGTAGGCTCTCCCTAGAAGTTGAACCTTGGGACTGAAATCAGATGGCACTGACCCACCCTAATGGTGGTATCTATTTCAGAGAGACTGTACTTGAACCTTAATAGTGCTATCTAAATTCCCTGAAATTACATGGGTTCTGTAATTGATTGTGTAGCTTTTCTTTTTATTCTTCATGTTCTCCAATATCCTTGTATTTAGTCTATTCTAGTTTTTTGAGATTTTTATAGCTTTTTAAAATTTTTTATTTTTGTATATAGACAGGGTCTCACTCTGTTACCCCGGCTGGAGTGCTGTGATGCAGTCAGCTCACTGCAGCCTTGAACTCCCAGGCTCAAGCAATCTTTCTACCTCAGCCCCCCTCAAGTAGCTGGGACTATAGGCATATGCCACCATGCCTGGCTAACTTTATTTTATTTTTTAATTTTTTGTAGAGATGGAGGTCTTGCTTTGTTTTCCAGGCTGGTCTTAAACTCCTGTATTCAAGTAATCCCTTGTTTCAGCCTCCCAAAGTGCTGGGATTACATGCATGAGCCACCATGCCTGGCCAATTTTTTTTTTTAAGTTATATAGTTTGAAGGTTTTATCCCAGTTATGACTTCCATCCCCACAAGCCTTAGCAATACCTGAAAGATTGTGTTTTCCTCCTTTTTTCCAGCTGTAAATTCACTTAGCTTACTGTCCCTATCTCATGCATTTATATCTGTGGTCATAAATACCCTACTTGACCTTACCTGTTTTGATTGTTTTTTCTTAGTTTTTACCAACCATCTCTTATGGCATTGTTATTCTTTTTATCTCACACCTCATTGTCTCTAATTCTGATATTATATATCATACAGACATCTTTCCTTGCTCATCTTTCTACATAGATTAAGCTTCAAAGGGGAGAAAATTCATCTTGCCTTAACTTCTTTGTGGAAACAAGTACACCTAATTTGCTTTTCCCTGCTACTGTCTCCTTCTCAAGGGAATTTTGAAAGGAATGTTTGTCAGACATTTGCCTCTATGTTTTTTTTGTTTTTGTTTTTTGAGTTGGAGTCTTTGTCACCCAGGCTGGAGTGCAGTGGCACACTCACGGCCACCCCAGCATCAACCTGCTGGACTTCGATGATCCTTCCACTTCAGCCTTCCAAGTAGCTGGAACTACAGGAACACGCTACAACGCCCGGCTGATTGTTGATTTATTGTAGAGATGAGGTCTCACCAAGTTGCCCTAGCTGGTTTTGAACCTGCGGACTCAGGCAATCCACTTACTTTGGCTTCCCAAAGTACAGGGATTATAAGCTGAGTCACTGAGCCTGACTTGCCTCTACATTTTTAAAGATTAGGAAATTGAAGCCTAGAGAAGGCAAGGGACACCAGAGGAGTTGTCTTGAGAATCAGCCTTTCCTTTCAACCAGTTCTCTGAATAGACCTACCCAAGAGCAAAGATTGTTTTTGTTTTGTTTATTGAGGTATATGTTACCGTAAAGTGCACATGTATTTTTGTGTCTCTACCCAGTTAGTAATCCCTCCAGAAGCAATTACTTTCTTTCACCACCATAGATTAGTATGGTCTGTTTATGAACTTAATATAAATATAGTCATGTAATATGCATTCTTTTGTGTCTAGCTTATTTTGCTCAATATTATGTTTATGAGATGTATTCATGTTGTTATGCTAGTAGGTCTTACATTTTGGAATGTTTTATTTTATGAATATACCACAGTTGTTCATGTTGTCTACTGTTGAAAGACATTTGGGTTGTTTCCAGTTTGGGGATACTGTGAATAAATCTGCAGTTAACATTCTTGTATAAGGCTTTTGGTGGACGTAAGCATTTCTATGGGTGTATGCACAGGAGTGGAATTGTTGAGTCACAGGGCAGACATATGTTTAGCTTAGTATAAACTGCTAAGCAGTTTTTATAAATGGTTTATACATTTATACCAGCACAGCAGCGTACAGAAGTTCCAATTGCTCTGTTTTCTTGCCAGCAATTAGTAATAATCATGCCTTTTAAATTTAACACATTCTGATGAGTGGGTAGTGTATGTCATATTTAATTTGCATTAACAGCAAAGTTTTAAAAGGACCTATGAATACTTTTAGAAAATAATCTATTTCTTGATATTTTATATGCAGCAGAGAAAAGGTAGCAGAAATATTTTGCCTCACATAATGAGGACCATAGGTTGAGTTATATGATCCATATGACTATTAAATATCTAGGGAGAAAACTGAATTATAAAGCAATGCTTTACCTCCTAAGTCTACCAAAGGGGGGGGTACTGGGACCCCAATTAGCAGTTAACTTGTATCTTTCTTTTTTGTTTGTGGATATTGAAATGTAAAGGAAATGGCATCATTTCTGCTATTTTCAAATGGAAAAGTAAATGGGTTTTATAGATTGGTGGGAAGGGCTAAATTGGACAGAATTCATTATGGCTTCTTCTTCCTCCCCTAGATCTGTCCTCTTCAGACTCTGCTTTTCTCCAAGGGGGCCATACTGTACTCCCATCAGCCAGTTTTCAGGTAAGTTGGGATTTCCTGAAATACCATGTCATTCCTTGGAGTGGGAGTATGTATTCTTTTGTTGTGGGGTATGTTTGTCCAAAAACCAATACTGGCAGTTCATTCTGGGTTCTTATCTGTCCAGTGACCTCATTCCTAGCTGTGTCTTGTCAGTTTTAACTAATACATTCACCACTTACCTCTTGCTTAGTAACCTGTCATACTCCAGGGATAGGAGAGCAAAAGAAGTACAAACTTGATCCTTTACTTAAATAGACCAAAATGACTGCTAAAAAACAAAATAGGTAAATATAAGAAAAGTGAAATGAGTACTGTGGAAATTAGAGAATGGAAAAATATTTGTGATTTAGAGGGGTTAGAAGGGTTTCACAGAGGATTTTATGGGGGATTTGCGATACCTCTAAAAGGATGGGTGATGTTATGTTTAGATATTTGAACAAGTAAGGTGCAGAGTGGAGTGTGGATCCTAGGTATGGAGAAGATTATATGCAGAAATTCACAAGTAAGAATTAGCAGGTGTTACATAAGATTCAGAAATGTTTGAGGAGATGAATTATTTGTGCAAGTGGTAAACAAATGATTGAATAAAGTCATAATGTTAAAGGCTTTGAATGTCTGTATGAGAAGTTGTAGGCTTTATTTTGTAGGCTATTTGTGAACTATTAGTAACTTTTAATGGAGGATAAGTGAACTACTAATATTTTAGGGAATGCTGATAACTGATTGAGAACTTAGACAAAAAAGGTTACAATTGCTCACTAGCCATAACTAACCTCAAGCCCTCCTTTGGTCAAGCTCCTTCTTCTTCTCAGATTTTCTCTCCTGCTTACTTCCTGTCCCACAACTTAATCTTCTTAATAAAGAAATGATCCCAGTTCTTCCCTTTTTAGCTCAAGCACTTTTGTATTGCTTTTTTTTAATCGAAGGATATATTGTGACAATAAACTGCATACATTTTAAGTATATAATTTGATACATTTTGACTTATGTATATACTCATTGCCATTACCATAATCAAGATAGTGAACATATCACTAATGAGAAATCATACTTTGTATAAGTTGAATTCTTTCAAATTTATTGAGACTTTTTTTTTCCCTCAGAATATCATCTAGCTTGATAAATGAAAAGTGAGAACTTGAAAAGAATGTGTATTTTGCTGTTGTTAAGTAGAATGCCTGTAGTTGTTTAAGCTTCCTATTACTGCTAAAATTAATTACCATAAGCTTAGTTGGCCTAAAAAGTACAGATTTATTGTCTTACAGTTTTAGAGGTCAAAAGTCCAAGATGAGATGTCAGGGCTGCATTCCTCTGAGGGCTCTAGGGGAGAATCTGTTCCCTTGCCTTTTCTAACTTCTAGAAGCCACTGTGTTCCTTGGATTATGTCTCCTTATTCTATCTTTAAAGCTAGCACTGTGGCTTCTTCTAATTTCCCCCTCTCTGTGGCTCTGACTTGTCTTCTATCTTTAGGTCTCTTTCTCTGATCTTCTTGCCTTCCTCCTATAAGGACCCTTGTGATTACGTTGGACTTACCCATGCAATCCAGAATAATTCCCCCTTCTCAAGGTCTTTAACTTGATCACATTTGCAAAATCTCTTCTGCCATGTTAGGTAACATATTTATAAGTTTCAGGAATTAGGATATGCACATCTTGGGGAGGGCTATTATTCTCTATACCAAAGATATCAGGTCAAATTGGTTGACAGTGTTGTTCAAGTCTTTTATATCCTTATTGATTTTCTGTCTACTTATTTTATCAATTATCATGACGAGAGTATTGAAATGTCAGACTATTGTGGTTTTGCCTGCTCTTGCCATTTTACCAGTTTTTGCTTCATATACTTGGACACTCTGTTACTAGGTTCATAAACATTTATGATTTTTTTTTTTAATTAGTTGACCACTTTATCATTGAGAAATTTTCTTTTTAATACTGGTAATACCGACTACCTTGAAATTTGCTTTGATACTTGATTATTGTCAGCATGGTATATCTTTTTCCATTCTTTTGTTTTTAACTTCTTTGTATCTTTATATTTAAGGTGAGCTACTCACAAGCAACATGTAGTCGAGTTTTGCTTTTTTTTAATCCAGTCTGGAAAACTCTGTCTTTTCATTGGGGTGTTGAGACCATTTATATTTAATATTGTTTATATTTAATGTGTTACACCTACATTTAATGTGACTACTGTTAGGGTTAAATTTAAATCTGTCTTCTTGCTGTTGATTTTTTATTTGTATTGTCTTTGTTCTTTTTTCCCCTTCTATGCCTACATTCTTTTGAATTGAATAGTCTTATGAGTTTATTTTATTTCCTTCATTGGCTAATTAGCCATAATTCTTAACTGTTATAGTTGTTGCTTTAGGGATACATATTTATCTTATCACTATTTACCTTCAGTGTTATACCATCTCATAAGCAGTATAAGAACCTTACAGTATTATACTTTGACTTTTCCCCTCCCAGTTTTTATGTTGTTGTTGCCATATATTTTATTTATACATATGTTGTAAACCCCCAATACTTTGTTATTTTCTTTAAGCAATTATCTTTGAAAGAGATTTAAATAACAAAAAAATTGTATATACCTACTCATGTTATTACCATTTTTAGTATTCTTTAATCCTTTGTGTAATTGGTGGTTCACAATTTCAGGGAATTTTGAGGCACCCCCACCCCACCCCCAACCCCCACCCACCATTTTTTGATTGTCGTGACCTGGTGGGGAAAGCTAGTGGCATCTAGTGGGTTGAGGCCAGCAATGCCTCACTACACACTTATTTAAAATAATCATCTGGTCCAAAATATCAATAGTGTCAAGGTTGAGAAGTGTTGGTGTAGGTCCATATTTTCATCTGATACCGTTTTTTGTTTTTTTTTTTTCTGGTGGAAGGACTTCTTTTAACATTTCTTGTACTGTAGCTCTGCTGGTAATGAATTTTTTTTCAGGTTTTTATGTCTAAAGAAGCCTTTATTTTGCCTTTGTTTTTCAATTCTGGTGTGACAGATTACTTCTTTTCAGTAATTGATGTTACTCCATTGTCTTTTTGCTTACATTGCTTCTAACAAAAAAGCTACTGTTTTTATCTTTATGTGTCCTTGTTCTTCTTTACTTGGAAGATTTTATCTATAACTGAGTTTGAGCTATTTGATTATGATGTACCTTTTTTACAGTTTTTTTTCCCCATGTTTCTTGTGCTTGCAGTTTTTTGAGTTTCTTTGATCTGTGGGTTTATAATTTTCATCAAGTTTGGAAAGTAATTAGTTCTTATTTCTTCAAATATTTTTTTTCTGCCCCCCCCCTCCAGTTGCACATACTATGGTCCACTTGAAGTTCTCCTGTAGCTTCCCAATACTATCTCTTTAAAAAACATTTTTTAATCATTTGTTTTGGATAGTTTCTGTTTCTGTGTCTTTGAAGTTACTAATCTCTCTTCTTCAAAGCCTAATCTGCTATTAATACTATCTAGTATATTTTTTAATCTCAAAACATTTTCATTTTCATCTCTAGAACTTCCATTAGTGTTTTTTCCTTTTTTTTTAGTAGCGTCTTTCATATATCTGCCTAACTTTTTGAACATATGGAATATAGTCATAGTAACTTTTAATGTTCTTGTCTGTTATTTTTAGTGACTGTGTCAGTTCTGGATTCATTTCAGTTGACTGATTTTTCTTCTTATTGGGGTTTACTTATTTTACTGCATGCCTGATCATCTTTGATTGGATACTACACACTGAATTTTACCTTACCGGATTCTGAATATTTTATATGCCTATAAACTATTCTTGAGCCTTATTCTGGGATGCAGTTAAGTTAGCGGAAACTGTGTGTTCCTTTCAGGTTCTTTAAGATTTGGTAGGTGGTCCAGAACAGCATTTAGTCTAAGTCCATTTATTCCCCACTATTGAGGCAGGACCATTCTGAGTATTCTATCCACTGCCTCATGAATTACAGTTGTCCACTTTGGCTATTGGGAATAGGCTGTATTTCCACCCTTTTTGAGCATTGGTACTGGTCCCTTGAAATCTTTTGGATGATTCTTTTCCTGGCCTCATATAGTCTCATCACATACCATGCACTGAATACTCAAGGAGGAACCTCTGCAGTTTCTCTCTTTGTGTAGCTTTCTCCTCTTCAGTGAACTATAGTCTCCTTGATTTCCTCAAACTCTCAGCTATAGTATAAACCCCACTGTAGGTACCAGGTGCACATCATAAATCTCCGTGTTTACTTTAAATAATGTTCACAGTTTGGTACATCCTGTCTCGGTGCTCTGAGCACACAGAATCACATCATTAATCAGTGACTATGTAAGCGTTCCAAGGCTTAGTTTTCAGAGCTTGTTGAAGGGTCAGAGCCAAGAATCTACATTTCCCTGAAATTTATCCAAGAATGAACCAATCAGACCTGCTGCCTAAGCTCTTTACTCACAGGCTGGACTCAACCCTGCTCCTAAAGTGTGCTATGATTGTGTGAGGGAGCTAATTGTGCACATGCTGTCTCAACTCTGCTTTCAGTTGTGTCATATTGGTAATTTAACGTTGTCCATGGAGATTAAATTTACACCAGATTTTTGGAGCTCCTCCTCTGTAGAGCTCTCTGCTTTCCAGTATCTGTCCTGCAAATTCCTTGCCTCAGTAGTTCTGAACTGTCACCTTTGTCTCCTCAGCTCAGTAAGACCACTGATTTGCTAGAGCTCTCCCTCCTTGCTCTATGTTCTGGACAGCACTTCAAACAAAAAGATGAGGGGATTGTGGGACCCATGTTAGTGTTTCCCTTCCCTTCCGTCCTGCCTGCTGTTCAAAATATGAAAACACTTGTTCCAGATATATTGTTCAGTTTTATTGCTTATGGTGGGAGAGCTAGTCCTGTTGCTTTGTTGTAGTTAGAAGCAGAAGTCTTAAAATTTAATATATTTATCTATTTTAAAACAGAGTTAATGCACACTCCCTCAGTTTCAAATACTTAATGATAATAAAAAAGTAGGAAGTTCCTCTGCATTGCTTCAGGTTCTACTACCCAGTTCCACCAACAATATTTGGTTGGGTATCCTTTCAGATTCTTTTTCTGTGCATTTATATATAAAGTTTTCTTCTATTCATGAAAATGGGATTATAACCATGTCTACTGTTGTTAATACATGTACATTATTATATTTTTATGTTTATATTATTATATTTAAATGTAATTAATACATATAAATATAACTCATTTAAAAATGTCTACAAACAACACTTGTCTTCTTACCTTGAGGTGTTTCTGAGGAATAAATTCCAAGAATCAGTAAGACTGGATTGAATGGTATATGCATTTAAAGTTTTGATAGATCTTGTCAGATTGCCCCCCAGATAGATTGCGTTCAATTTCTTTGTCCACCATAGGATCCATAAGCACTTTAGTAGTGTTGCCCAATCTAATATCTTATTGTTTAACTTATTTTTAGTAGTGGAGCATTCTTTTCATGATTTATTAACATTTTCTTGGGTGACTTGCCTGTTTGATCTCAATTGCCTGTTTGGGTTGTTGGTCTTTTGTTGTTATTCTTCTGGGTTGTTCATCTTTTTTTTCTCTTTTAGTATTAGTTGACATGTAATAATAGTACATATTTATGGGATATAAAGTGATATTGTGATACATGTATACAATGTGTAATGATCAAATCAGGGTAATTAGCATATCTGTCACCTTGAACATTTATCATTTCTTTGTGTTGTGAACATTCAAAATGCTTTCTATTTTTTAAAAAATTATATGCTAAATTATTGCTAACCATTTTCACCCTATGGTGCTACAGAACTCCAGAATTTATTTATCTCATCTACTTATAACCTTGTATCTGTGTATCTATTAACCAATCTCTCCGTAACTTCCCTTCCTCACTGTACTACCCAGCCTCTATTAACCATAATTCTATGCTCTTCTTTGCTGAGGTTCTTGTTTGTTTGTTTTTTATTTTTAGTTCCCACTTATGAGTGAGAAATGTGATATTTAGCTTTCTGTGTCTGACTTGTTTCACTTATTATAGTGTCCTCCAGGTTTGTCTGTATTGTCATGAATGACAGGATTTTATTCTTTGTGTTTTTTGGCTAAATGGTATATATACCACATTTTCATTGTCTATTCATCTGTTCATGGACATTTAGATTGATTCCATATCTTGGCTCTTGTGAACAGAGCTGCAGCAAATGAGGAAATACATTCATCTCTTTGGTATACTGATTCTCATTACTTTGGATAAATACCCAGTAGATGGATTGCCGGATCATATGATATTGCTGTATCTATTTTTGGGGGGGAAATGTCATATGTTTTCTATAATGGTTGTACTAATTTACATTCTCACCAACTGCATATCCTCACCAGCATTTGTTATTTTTTTTGTCTTTTTTTTGATAGCCATTCTAACTGGGTTAAGATGATATCTCATTATGGTTTTGTCTTGCATTTTTCTGATTATTAGTGATGTTGAGCATTTTTTCAAATACTTGCTCATTTATATATCTTCTTTTGAGAAATGTCTATTCAGATCCTTTACCCATTTTTTTTTTTTTTTTTTTTTTTTTTGAGTTGGAGTCTCAATCTGTCACCCAGACTGGATGGAGTGCTGTGGCCGCTCCCGGCCACCACAGCCTCCACCTGCTGGGCTCTGGCGATCCTTCTGCCTCAGCCTTCCAAGTAGCTGGAGCTACCACGCCTGGCTACCATGCACGCTACCACGCCTGGCTCATTTTTTGATTTATTGTAGAGATGAGGTCTTGCCAAGTTGCCCAGGCAGGTCTCGAACCCGCGGGTTCAGGCAATCCACTCACCTCAGCCTCCCAAAGGCACAGGATTCAGGCTGAGCCACCGAGCCCGGCTCCTATACCAAATTTTTTTTTTTTTTTTTTTTGAGTTGGAGTCTCACTCTGTCGCCCAGACGAGTGCAGTGGCCACTCCCAGCCACCGCAGCCTCGACTTGCTGGGGGCTCCAGCGATCCTTCCGTCTCAGCCTTCCGAGTAGCTGGAACTACAGGCGTGTGCTACCACACTCGGCTAATTTTTGATTTATTGTAGAGATGAGGTCTTGCCAAGTTGCCCAAGGGCTCGACAATCCACTCACCTCAGCCTCCCAAAGGCACGGGATTACAGGCTGAGCCACCGAGCCCGGCTACCCAATTTTTAATGGAATTTTTTTGTTGTTGTTAAGTTCTTGTATATTTTGGATATTAGTCCTTTGTCAGATGAATAGTTTGCAGATGTTTTCTCCCATTCTATGGGTGGTCTCTAATTCTGTTGATTGTTTTCTTTGCTGTGCAGAAGTTTTTAGTTAAATTTTTATGGTGTCTTACAGAAGTTTTAAATTGTTATGTGGTTATAGTTATCATTCTTTCCCTTTGTATTCTAGTTTTTGCCTTCTAGTTTTCAAGCTTATACAACTGTTTTCCTGTTTTTTTGATTCTATTTTATTTTAGCTTTTTCTTTAAATTATAGTGTTTAGTCTAGCAGGACTTTTTGTATATGTTGTGAAGTAAGGATTATACTTTAATTTTTTTCCACAAATAAATGGTCATTTATTATGACACAATATAGTGACTAATATATCTTAGCTAATTTAACTTATTTTAGTTTGACAAATTTTCAACTAGTTTGAAAGTTGCTTAATTCCTTTCAACTAGTATAAACATTAGTCCATTTCAGGACTTTTATTTTATTTCATTTTGTTATATTCCATGCTAGGCCATTCTGTATTAACTACTTAATCTTTTGCTATCATTTGAAATGTAGTAGGGCAAGTCTCCTGCCTCTTGCATTCTTTCGAAAACTGTTTGACTTGTCTTGCCTATTATAGAGAGTGAAAAGTATTATTTATGATAATAGTTTAACTATTAATACTTAAGATTTTTGGAACACAGAGATGATGATGCTGAAGAAGAACAGCAACAACAATAGCCATATTGACTAAACTCTTATTATATGCCAGACTCTAATTTATTTCACATAGAACATGTTTTATTTAATTCTTACAAACTAATGGTATAGGTGTGGTAGTGTTTTGTATTTATTTTTCAAAGGTGGAAATGTCAAGATCATTTTTCAGCTAGCCTATAGCCTGCCTTACTTCTGTCAGTATTGCTAACTTTATCCCCTTTGTAGGTAAATGCCTTATGGCTAACCAGAAATATGGTTGGTATTCCAGGAATCAGTAACCTTCAAGGATGTGATAGTGGACTTTACCCAGGAAGAATGGAAACAGCTGGATCCTGTCCAGAGGGATTTGTTCAGAGATGTGACACTGGAAAACTATACCCATCTGGTCTCTATAGGTACGGATGACTTTGCTGAGTTAATATCAGGAGGTATGGATGAAGAGGGTCCTCTCTTGTCGTTTAGGTTTAATGACTAACAATTTTCTAAAGTTTGAAAATTTTTGAAAAAGTTTCTACTCTCCTAGAAAGCAGAATAGCAAACTAATAATTTTTCTGAACCTGGGTCAGTTCCCAAATTATTTTTGTTTTTTTTTGTTTTGTTTTTTGAGTTGGAGTTTCACTCTGTCACCCAGACTGGAGTGCAGTGGCCACTCCTGGCCACTACAGTCTCGACCTACTGGGATCCGGAGATCCTTCCACCTCAGCCTTCCAAGTAGCTGGAACTACAGGCATGTGCTACCATGCCCAGCTAGTTTTTTTTAAATTTATTGTAGAGATGAGGTCTCACCAAGTTGCCCAGGCGGGTCTCGTACCCACGGGCTCAGGAATCCACTCACCTCGGCCTCCCAAAGCACTGGGATTATAGGCTGAGCCACCGAGCCTGGCCCAGTTCCCAAATTATGAAGTTTGATAAGCTATTCACTCTCTTTGGATTTATCCTACATATCATTTCTTTTAAAGACAAAGTGATGAAATTGAATTGAATTCTGGTATGGTGATTTTTTTTCCTTACTACAAACTGGGTTTCTTTCTTTCTCCCCCCTCCCATGAACAGGACTCCAAGTTTCCAAACCTGATGTGATTTCCCAGTTAGAACAAGGGACAGAGCCATGGATCATGGAGCCAGGCATTCCAGTAGGTACTTTTGCAGGTAGGTAATAGATACCAGCAGATAGTGTCATTAACCCTGCAGCCTGATAAGAGAGGATTTTGTGCTCAAGTGTAGATGTATTTGTTTCCCTTTAGAGTATCTCCTATGGCAAAATGGGAAGCCATATGTTCTGGACTCTCTAATGCTTAGTTGTGTCACTAACTATCTCAATATGTATTCTATTTTTATACTCCTTTTTGAGGCAATGTCCTTCCTACCTTTTCTAAAGTCAGCCTCTCAACCTGGACTATTGATTCCTTCCCTTCCTTCTTCCTTTGGGGCCCTGATCTCATAATTATCACCTCACTTTCCAGTCCTTACAGTTTTCTATTTTGGGATCTTCAGGCTCTGATCCCAGTACCTATCTATTTCAAAAAGAATTAGATAATTCATATTTCCAAATTCATTTACTCAACACTATTAGTCTTTTTGGTCACCATTCAGTCTCTCTTTTCTTTCCCATTCTAAATCACCACTTTCCAAACTGCACAAAGTCACCTCTTTAAGGATCTGAATCTGGAAAAATGTACAAACCTAGTCACCCTAGGTAAGAGATACATCCCCAGAGTTAATGGAATATAGAAGGGGAAAAAAGATGTGTGCCATAGTTAAATTTGGGAAATGCTCGATTAGCTAAAATTATAGCAAGTTTCTTTTTGGAGTACCACTCAGGTTTATTTAATAGACGAATTAGGCATTATGACAGTCCAGCGAAATGGCATAGAATGTAACATCCCCTCTGCCCTGCTTCTGACCATGAATACTTTTTCTCATATCACATGTTTAAAATTTTTCTTCTAGAGGATGGTTTCATGGAATATAATTTAGAAAACTCTTATTTTTTTATTGATTTTTAAATTTTATTTATTTATTTAGAGTTGGAGTTGCAGTTGCACTCTGTTGCCCAGATGGAGTGCAGTGGCACACTCACGGCCACCCCAGCGTCAACCTGCTGGGCTCTGGCTGCCTCAGCCTTCCAAGTAGCTGGAACTATAGGCACATGCTACCACGCCCGGCTAATTTTTTTTTATTGTAGAGAAAAAGTCTTGCCAAGGTGCCCGGACTGGTCTCGAACCTGTGGGCTCAGGCAATCCACTCACCTCAGCCTCCCAAAATGCTGGGATTACAGACTGAGCCACCAAGCCCAGCCTTCTTCTTATTATTTTTTAAATAACTTTATTAACTGGTACTTACAATTAGTTAACTTTTGGAAAAAGCAAGTTGTCAAGTTTTATTACAAATTAAAAATGAAGTTTAAAAAACCCCTACCTTGGCTCAACCTGTAATCCCGTGCCTTGGGAGGCTGAGGTGAGTGGATTGC